>NW_020649082.1:670483-838633 GCF_003573695.1 Papaver somniferum
TTTTTTTTTTTTGCTAAGTCAAAAAAATATATTGATAAAAAAGATATTTACAAGATAGAAATAGGAGAAAAGAGATCAGAGTGACCCCAAAAACTCCTAAAACCTATTTAAAACGATAATAAATTACATTTGGAGATTCAATTGAACTTAAGAAAACTGGGCGACCTTCAAAGTGAAAACCAACCCCATCCTCTAATAAGCAACCACGTTTTGCCATTGCATCAGCTGCAAAGTTTTCTTCTCTAAAGGAATGTTCAAAACGAATTGAACCATATAAACCTTTAACCTCCATCCATCTTTGCCTAGCAAACCAAGGAACGTTATCTTCTTCCAAAGCCTTCAACACACTTGTAGAATCTGATCTCATAACAATGCAAGCATATCCCCACTGAACTGCCCACTCCATACCCACAATAATACCATACAATTCAGCCAAATAATTAGAAGTAACTCCCAAGCCAATACACATTGCACCAACCACTTCACAATTTGCTTCTACATCCATGAATAGGTAAACACCTATTTATTGAGGATGAATTCTAAGTTGTAAACTTGATTTGATTTAATATATGAATCTATTTTGATTTCTTCATATGATTATCGTTTGTTTCTACTATAAGTAAATATTATGATTGATTGTTCTAGGTGGCCAACTAAATCAGTTTATTGATTAATCTAAAGATAGTAAAGGGTTAGGATATCCGTGTAATTGTTGAATAACCCCTATACAAGTAGAAAATGTGAAACCTTGCAGAGGGATTCTGTGGAGCAATCACGTGTAGAAACAACACTAGAAAGTGGACCTTGTGCTAAGAGTCTAACTACTAGGATTAACCTAAGTCACAAAAAATAAAGCATTCAATCAAGCTACACCTTGAGTGCGCTACTACTTGGTGGTTTGGACGAATAGAATCTGGTATTCGAGCGCTTCGGTACCCAGTGACCTAAGGACTTTAGAGAGTAGCACTGCTCTAGCTGCTTTTCTACGGTTGGTGATAATCTATGGTTAATGATGAATAGATGAATATATTAACTCATTGACGCTTTATATACGAAGAAGGATTCCTCGATCATATCTCTCTCTATTGATTATAATACAATTTTATTTGCTTTGATTATTTATATGTCTGCTGCTGAAATGTCAGGCCTTTATGGCATCCCACCACTGGTGGCTACCCTGGGAAGACTGTTCGGGGAACAATAATGGTTTGTTTACCGGAATAACTCTGACAACAAGATTAAGAATCATTTGAAGAAAGAAAAAGAAGACTGTTCGGGGAACAACAGTGGTTTGTTTACCGGAATAACTACGACAACTAGATTAAGGATCTAGAATTTAAGTTTGAAGATTTTTGAGTGAAAAAATGCTAGATATTTGTGGTTGAGAATGACGTAAGTATAATTGCGAATTTTTGTGCATGGTTTTAATTATTGTATTTGTTGCGTTTGTTTTTTTTTTGCGATGCACTCTATTATTTTTGGAAACTTCCTACTGGGCTGTGGTTTGTTCACCCCTTTTCCTCCCTTTCCACAGAGTATGAAAGACCTGACAAAGAAATTGTTATACAACATGGGATTTGGGTATTGCATTTGGATTTAGTCGAGATGTTGGTTTGTTTTAGTTAATCTTTTGTTTATGTAATAATAATTATTTTATAATTTGTAATTTTAAAAGTAACATTAATTTTATTTAATAAAAAGTTTATTTGAGTTCGAATTACATTTAATTTGTTAAATTATTTAAAATAAAAAAATCTTGTCCTACACGAGTGGCGGTCCAGAAATTTGGACTTGCTAGCTGGATCGGACCCGACCCACAAGGCCGAATCCGTGTCCGATGGAAGTCCGAAAATCCGGGCTGTCACAAGGATAGTTTTCTTGGGTTTCCTGGGAAAGATTGAAGAGAGATTTTCATGGAGTTTTTTACGGGATCGTACGGTGATTGGCATGTTTTACCAAAACAGGGAAGTTGGGGGATTTATTCATGGAAAGTAAGAAGATTTCTCAAAAAAAAGTAGATGATAATATATCGGGTATTTTTCTGTTTCAATATGTAGAAGTTACGTGGAAGGATGGAAAGAAGAGATTCTATGAAGATTTGATTAGGGTCTTGAGAGAGTTTGGAGGCTTGGACAACTCAGTTTACGTGTAGAAGAAAAAGGAAAGGCAGAAAAGTCCGTGACTTGCAGAGAAGAGAATGGGGAAGGTAATTGAAATCTTTCTCGAAATATCGTCACCTGTAGAGTATATATAAGTTGTTTCGAGTCTCAGAGGTGATGGTCGAGAGTTTGGGGTGAAGCAGAGGAGACGTCGGAGCTGCAGGAGAAGTTGCAGAGTATCTTCTATGCTGGTGAAGAAGAAGACGAGCTGAAGGAATTGGATCGCTCAACTCAGTTGCTGATCCAGAGGACAGTCGCAGAAACCGTGACCTATAATTTCAAACTCAATAACTTTGTAACAATTTTTCCAACAATTATTTTGAGTTCGCAACAGTTCTGTTAGGGTTCTCTATAACAGTGGGTTCTGTAACAATTATAATTGTTACAAACACACTACTTTATGCCTTTTTTTTCAATAAAACACCTTTTTGAGCTATGGATTATTATTTTGAGCGTGTTTTCACCATGAAGAGATAAAACCCAACACTGGGATGACGGAGGAAGCCATTCTCTACGCGTGTGGTAAATCTATTTAATTCCTTTATGACTTTTGCACTATTTTAAATTGATTCATGATTTTTCTTAATTGATTGTGATTTTGTTTGATGACGTATGCTTGGTCTTAGTATTTTTGATACGTCATACTTGTGATTTACAGTTAATCTTTTATAAAATCTACCTGGCAAAGAATAAAGAGCCAATATTTATTATGTTATGAGCTATAATTGTCTGGAATTAATAGTTGAATCACATGAATATGAGAATTGGCGGAATCCTGAGTCCCCGTAATCTCTCGATATCATGACAATCTTATGAATATAGTCTCTTTACTTTTAGTGTTTTTCTATTATTAAGTCTTAAATCAAACCTTTACGAGTCCGAGAATCGAAACTCTTTTTTTACCACTATCTATAATCACATCAATTTTTGGCGCCGCCGACGCGGAATTGTTTTTAGGTTAGGTCTTAGATTTTTATTTTTTTAGGTTATTTTTTTTTATTTTTTTAGATTTTACTTGGGTATTTTTGTTTTTGGTGTGCAGGTTTTGCTTGAAGCTAAAAGTGGAAAGTTGGACTTGCCTAATAAAGTACAGAAAATCCGAGATTTTTATCTATTTTTGCTAGTTTTTATTTTCTTTATTTCGGACTTGTATATATCGTTTATTTGTATTTATTTTTTATAAAGAAAAAAAAATCACGTCCACACACCAATTGCATCGTCAGACTACCGATTTTAGGGAAACTCGTGGATTAGTAAGCTGAACCCATGCCTTGGGCCTTATGGGAGTTACCAGCTGAAAGTCCACAAACCTCAGCCTTGTACCTTTGACCAGTCTTTGACTGTAGGTATATTTTGTTGTGGTAACCTGAGCTTACCCATTTTAGTCAACCTTGCATTTGCACGTGCACAATATAATGTCGAGCTGGTATTAGGTATATTATTATTATTAGAATGTTATTTGAACAAAAACTTTTTTTCTCTCTCCTATGCTCTGAGGCGATTTTTCCTTAGGGTTTTACAAACTTTCAACTTTTTTCATTCTTCCTCTCAATCATCTTTAGGTGATTTGAGATGGGGGATCCACCTCAATCATCTACTAATAGGTCTCGCTCTTATGCTGATCAGTTGAAAGGAAAGCAACAACTTCCAACAACTTCTATTGATCTCAAAACCTTGCCAACACCAACGTCAAAAGAAGGAAAGCCTGTTGTTGTTTTGCCTGAGGAGTTTTATTTAGAAGGTTGCGATATTTGGAAATTCAGTCTCATAGGCCATTTAGATCTTAAAGGGATCACTTTTCAAGAGGTGAAAAAAGATTTTTTAAATCAATGGAAGTTAAGCCAAGATGTTGTTAAATTAATTCCTATGAGTAGAGGTTTCTTTACCATCAAGTTACGCACGCAATCAGCCAAAGATACGATTTTGAATGCTGAAGCTTGGTTTTTTAGAAACCAAAAGTTAAACCTAATTGAATGGTTTCCTGGTTTTGATGCTGAGAAGCAACGCACATCTCATGCTTCGGTGTGGGTTACTTTTCCAGGGTTACCATTGGAGTTTGGACAGAAAAAACGTTATTGTCTCTTGCAAAATCGTTAGGAACTCCTATTGTGGTTGATAGAAGAACTCTTGAACATGAATATGGTCACTTTGCTTCAGTTTTGGTGGATATTGATTTTTCTGAAGCGGCTACTGATGCTATACATATCACGGTGGGGGGTTTGGATTTTTGGCAAGCTGTTGCGATCCAAAAAATTCCAAAATATTGTTCCAAGTGCAAGTTAATTGGTCATAATGATAAGGAGTGTAGAAAACAATCCAAGGAAACTTCTAAGCGTCAACCTTTGGTTACCAATCAATCTCACGAAACTGGTGAAGCGCAACCTGTGATGAATAACAAGGTTGGTGGTGAATGGCAAGTTGCTAGGCGTAAGAAAAAAGGAAAAAAGAAGGAGACAAACAGCTTGGAGGTTATTCATGATGATAAAGAAACTTTTGTTGGGGACGTGGTTGAATCTGTCTAAGCTGGTTAAAGCTAAGCAGTTGGAGGCTGTTATGTCACAAGCCAAAGCTGATTTTGAATCTGTCTATGTTGAATTGGCGAGAACTAAAAAAGCACAGGCTTCAAAATAAGCCGTATTATTGAATGGAAAAGTAGGTGAAACTAATCCTTCAAATATGACAAGTTTGGTTGGAACTAGGATTCCTAAACCTGTTAGGATTGTGACTTCAACTCCAACTCCTCTTTGTGATCAGCTCACGGCTGGGGAGTTTATATTGAATAACAATAAATATAGTGCTCTTAATTCTATGCAAGATGTGGAGGAAAGCACAGCTGATGCAAAGTTTAGGGCTGAACAAGAAGTAAAGAGAATACGCATGTTATCCATGCATAAAATGGTGAATACTACAGCTAGTAGGAATACTTCTTTAGAACAAATTTCTGAATCCGCTTCTTTTTAGGACTCTAATGTCCGTGTTGGTGTTGAACAAGGAAGTTCACCAGGAGTGAACTCTGGCGTTGCTTCTATAGTTGGTAAGGCCTCTAAATCTGGTTTTTAATGCGTGTTCTCTATTGGAACATTAATGGCATTGCACGGGATGCAGCCAAAAATAAGTTAAGAGAGTTAATTATTGAGTTTAAGCCAGATATTTTCTGTCTAGCTGAACCTAAGGTGCATTGTACCTTGCGTTTCTTACACAAATTATATGTAGCTGGTTATAAGAAGGAAGTTATTCATAATGCTGTTGATTCGTCTAAAGGTAACATATGGATTTTTTGGTCCATTGACATAGCTACGCCTGTAGTTATGAATACTAGTAGACAAGCTATTACCATTGCAACAGAGGGGGTGTTGGTGTCCTTTGTTCATGCTAGCTGTTTTCAAGTCACGAGAAGAAGTTTGTGGCAACAAATTTCCTCAGTTGATATTAATACTCCTTGGTTGGTTATGGGTGATTTTAATTGTGTTCTTCGTGATGAGGAGAAAAAAGGAGGCAATCAACCACGTACTTCAGTCATCAATGATTTTAGTGATTGGATGGATGATAATGATCTTTTTGAAGCTGATTTTTTGGGTTCTAAATTCACTTGGTCTAATAGGAAATATGGTGTTCATAGAATCCTTTGTAAGCTGGATAGAGCTTTGATTAATGAGGCATGGCTTATTAAGTATGAGAATTAGAGGTGTAAAGCTCTTCCCCGTGAAGTTTTCGACCATTCTACTCTTATTGGCTTTCCTTTTGTTAATACTAGACCGAAACGAGCTCCTTTTAGAGTTCAGAAGATGTGGTTTGCTCATTCTGATTTCATGAGAATGGTAAGTGATTGTTGGAATGCACCGGTTACAGGATCTCCTGCTTTTATTTTTCCTTTCAAGCTCAAGAGGTTAAAAGCTGATATGAATGATTGGAATTCACATGTTTTTGGCAATATTTTTGCTAAGCTAAAACAAGCTGAATTGACTATGGAAGTGGCTCTTCGTATTTCGGATGAGGATCCAGAGGATATAACTAAGCTGAATTCTGTCAAGGAGGCTTCAGTTATTCTTCAGGAAATTCGTTCTCATCATGTTACTATGCTAAAGCAAAAATCACGTAATAAATGGCTTTTGGAGGGAGCTAGTAATACTTCTTTCTTTCATGCTAATATCAGAATGCGCAGGAGTAGTAATATGATTTCGGAGTTGGTGGATGATAATGGGGCTGTTATTACTGATTGTGATCAAATTAGAGACTATACGGTTTCTTTTTTTGAGTCAAAGTTTAATGGTGATGAGTTGCCTATTGATGAGGAGCTTTTTAATTATGATCATAACATCATATCGGTGGAGGATAGTCAGAGAATGGATGAAATTCCTACTATGGAGGAGATTAAGAATGCTGTTTTCTGTTTGGGTGCGGATAGTGCGCCAGGGCCGGATGGTTTCTCTGGTTGTTTTTATAGGCATTGTTGGGACGTGGTGCAATATGACCTTGTCAGAGCTATCACGTACTGTTGGCAGCGGCAAATCATTCCTCATGGTGCTAATTCTAGTCTTATTATTCTTCTTGCCAAGGTTAGAGGAGCCAACACTCTTCGAAACTTTCGGCCTATTGGTCTTAGTAATTTTTTCTTTAAAATTTTTACTAAGATTTTAGCTACAAGACTAGGGAGTGTTCTTGATAATTTGGTTTCAGAAGAACAAGTTGCTTTCATGAAGGGGAGGAACATTCATGAAAACATTACTGTGGCGTCGGAGATGATCAATGATCTGAAAACCAAACGTAAGGATGGCAATTTGGGGTTGAAACTGGATATTACTCAAGATTTTGACACGGTTAGTTGGTCATTTGTTTTAGAGGTTTTTCGAAGGTATGGTTTCTCTCAAAATTGGTGTTCTTGGATTTTGGCTATTCTTAACTCAGCAAGGATTTCTATTCTTCTTAATGGAAGTCCAGAGGGATTCTTCAAAATCAATAGAGGTCTTCGGCAAGGTGATCATTTATCTCCTCTTATTTTTGTTCTGATTGAAGATGTTCTTAGTAGAAATCTTACAAAGTTGTTTGCTGAGAAGATGATGACGCCTATGCTTTCCAAAAGAGGTATTTCTCCCACATATCTTTTCTTTGCTGATGACATTATGATTTTTTGTAAAGGCAATATGAAGAGTCTGCATAACCTTCTTGCTTTGCTTGGTAAATACCAAAGTGCCTCGGGCCAAACCGTCTGTCGTCAAAAGAGTAAGATTTGTTATGGTGGTGGTTCTTTGAGTCGCTGTGGGACTATCACTAATTTACTGGGTATGGAAGTTACTACTATTCCGGACAGGTATTTGGGAGTTCAAATTATGCCTGGAGCAGTTAAGTATCGTCACATTTGTAATGTGATAGAGAAAATTAAGAAACAACTTTCGGTTTGGAAAGGTAAGTTACTTTCTTTTCAAGATAGAGTTGTTCTTATCAATTCAGTGATAGCGAGTTATGCTATTCACAACATGGCGGTGTACAAATGGCCTAGAAAATTTGTTCAACAGGCTGAAAGAGTTATTCGTAATTTTCTTTGGTCGGGTGATGCTGAAGTTGCAAGGAAATTTGTTGTTGGATATCCAAAGGTTTGCTGTCCGTTGAAGGAAGGGGGTCTTGGTATAACCAGCACGGTTGTTACTAATAAGGCTCTTCTAATGAAGCTATGGTGGAGTATTCGTTCTTCTAACAAGAAATGGGCTCGTTTCTTATGGGCGAAATTTACTACTAAGCAGGGTAGTATAAAGATTTATGGGGTGAATTCTTCCATTTTGCCGGGCATGAAACTGATTCATTCTATTGTTGACAAGAATACCAAGGTTCTCATTGGGGACGGGAGGTCTACATCTCTTTATTTTGATGTTTGGTATGGTAATGAGTGTATTGCTGATATGCTTAATGAAACTGACTTGGAAAGAAATGTCAAGGTCAGTGATATTATTGTTAATAATGCTTGGATGATGCAGGGAGATCATATTCAGAATTTGGTCCGTGCGGGTGTGGATCTTTCAAATTTGCCTTTGTTACAAGGAGGGAATGATTGTAGAGTTTGGATGCCGGAGATGAATGGCCACTTTTCAGTCTCTTCAGCAAAGAATATCATTAGAAGGGCGTATCCAAAATCAGCAATTTATGGTCTTTTGTGGAGGAAAGAAATTCATCCCAAATTGGCTGCTCAGAATTGGAAGATATGTCGTGAGGTTTGTGCAACTCAAGACAAGATCATGAGTAGATTCAAAGTTGAAATGGCCAACAAATGTTACTTGTGCAACATGGAGGAAGAATCTTTGGAGCATATTATTTGGAGTTGTACGTTTGCAACTCAAATTTGGCAGTGGTGTTCAGGTTTGTTTAATCTAACACCTTATTATGATATTGTGAATTCATATAAATCAGCAAAGGGTAGAAGTAGAATTGTCAAAGATTTATGGCTTTTAGCTATTTTGGTGATTCTCTCGGAATTATGGCAAACAAGAAATAAGGCATGTTTTCAGAATTCTTCTGTTAGCATTCATTTTTTTAAGAAGAGAGTGTTCTATTTGATTAGTGAATACGCTGGTCGTTTGAAGGGTTTCATGCATAATACTACAACGGACTTGGATCTTTTGAACTTTTTCCGTGTGATGCATAGGAAGGTTAAGCAGGTTCAGCCAATTGAGTGCTTTTGGAGTCCGCCAAATAGGGATGAAAATTTCTTATGTTGTGATGGAGCAGCCAAAGGAAATCCGGGTATAGCTGGAGCTGGTGTTGTTGTTCGTGATGCTGATTGTAATTTTTTGGGTGCTATGAGTATTGGTTTAGGTTCTACTACTAATTTCTTAGCTGAACTTTATGGTATTATTGTTGGTTTGGAGTGGGCTATGAAGTGGAATGTTAAAAGAGTGGTTGTACGTTCTGATTCAATGGGAGCAATTAAGACATTGACGGGTACAAATCTTCCTTGGTTTGTCAAGCACAGATGGAGAAGAATACAAAACAATTATGACTCTATTCGTTTTGTTCATACTTATCGTGAGGCTAATTTTGCAGCAGACAAGATGGCTAAAAGGGGATGTTATCTTCGTAATGGTGAAGGTTTAAATTATGATGAAAGGCCTGATTTCCTTTTGTCTTTAGAATTTTCTAATGTTGTTTATTTCAGATTCAAGTAGTTTGTAAGTTTTTGGGGTCTTCTGACCTCTTTTCTTATGAACACTTTGTACATATTGGTTATTCATTAATACAACATGGATTTAGCAAAAAAAAATCGAGCTGGTATTACAATAGCCAATACAATGAACATCTGTTTAAGTTTCAAAATGGACATTACTACTTTGACCATAGTGTGAATAGTAGTTGGGAACATCAACCTTTTCAAGGTTATGGTTCATTCCAGGGTGAGCCCAATTACTATTCGCACACTCATCAGTCATATGAGCAAAACAATCCTTCTATTTCTCTAGAAAAGGCTCTCAAGAGTCATTCCTTATTTATGAAGGAAACCTTTAATATTCCAGACGAGTCCCTAGATCAGTCAAAGATGTCTCTAGAAGAGTCCCTCAAGCGATATATTGAGAATACAAATAGGATTGTGAAAAAACTGGCTCAAGATAGTCTTAATTTCCAATATAGTTGAAAAAGCGGGGGTCTAACAACCACACCCAATATTTCGCTTAGCAATCTGTATGGACAAATTCCAATATACTTTTAAGAGAATCAACTAGACAGTCAGACTCAATCTTATAAAAAGTATATCAAAGACTTATATCTCAATTTCTCGATTCAATACTTACTCAAGCAAATAGAAATCTTCGAGTCTAATTGAATACTAGAGAAATTAACTTGAACGGTACCAAAGACCAATGTTCAAGTATCAATCAATTTCAATCAACAACCAAAGGTTGGATTTACTAATTGATCGATTTAAAGCACAACCTGTGATATTTCAATTATATAACAAAATATAATGCGGAAAAGAAACAACACAGACACCAGAAGTTTTGTTAACGAGGAAACCGCAAATGCAGAAAACCCCCGGGACGTAGTCCAGATTGAACACACACTGTATTAAGCCGCTACAGACACTAACCTACTACAAACTAACTTCGGTATGGACTGTAGTTGACCCCCAATCAATCTCACACTGATCCAAGGTACAGTAGCGCTCCATGGGTCTCTGATCCGAGCAGGTTACTACACACTTGATTCCCTTAGTTGATCTCACCCACAACTAAGAGTTTCTACGACCCAAAGTCGAAGACTTTAAATAAACAAATTTGTATCACACAGAAAAGTCTACAGTAATAGATAAATCTGTCTCCCACATAAATTCCTACGAGTTTTGTTCCGTCTTTTGATAAATCAAGGTGAACAGGAACCAATCGATAACCCGTACTTATATTCCCGAAAAACAACCTAGAATTATCAATCACCTCACAATAATCTAAATCGTATGAAGGCGAAACTAGATATTGTGGAATCACAAACGATGAGACGAAGATGTTTGTGACTACTTTTCTATCTTGCCTATCGGAGAAATTAATCTCGAGCCAATCTTACAATTGTACTCAACACGATAGAAACAGCAAGATCAGATCACGTAACTACAGAGAAATAGTTGGGTATTGCTTCACAATCCCAATGAAGTCTTCAAGTCGTTAACCTACAGGGTCTCGAGAAGAAACCTAAGGTTAAAGGAGAATCGACTCTAGCTTATACAACTAGTATCACACAGGAGGTGTGGGGATTAGGTTAATCGCTAGAGTTCTCCTTTATTTAGTCTTCAAATCAGGGTTTGCAATCAATGCTACCTTGGTAACAAAGCATTCAATATTCACCGTTAGATGAAAACCTGATTAGATTCAAGCTAATATCTTTCAACAGTTAGATCGAACTTAGCTTGTTATACACAAATGAAATGCACGTTCCGTACCTAAATGTGTACACCTAGTTGGTTCAACGGTAGTTAACCAAATGGTTAGCCATATGAGCACTTTCATATCAACCATATTCATGTTCACCATAAGTAGTTTAAATGACTCAAAAGAACTAGTTGGAGAGTTGTTCAATTGCTTAGATCTTATAGAAGTATACAAGACACCGTCGAAGCAAAATTGGTTTTCATTCACTCGAATCAACTCATGTACATTATAGCCACGGTTTGCAAATTGCATTCCTTATATATAAATGTTTTAGTTCATGAACAAACCAATTTTAGAAAGTAACACACTTAAGTATGCGTATGGGTATGCATACTTAAGTAACCGGATTTGAGTTTTTTTTTGTTTTGAAACTCAGCAGAAATTCACAGACATGAACTTTCCGCTAGTATGCGTACGGGTACACATACTTTGGTAACCGGATTGAGTTGGTTTTGATTTCCAAACTCAACAGAAATTCACAGTCGTGAACTTCCGCCAGTATGCGTATGTGTACGCATACTTACCCAGTCTCCATAAACCATTTAGTACACACACAAGTATGCATACATTTGGTTCTTGGTTTTGGACTTCTACACTAATGTGCGAACACATTATATGTTTATATCCAAAGATGGTTACATATTCTAAGCTCTCATTTCAGTCATTGTAATATTCTTAGAGAACGTTATATAGTTGTTGTTCACAAACTATTTTTCGTCAAAGCGATTTTCAAGTAATTGAAACTAATATGACTTTCGTCACTAGTAAAGATGAACTTGGCCAAAGCCAAAGCTTACCAACACATATTTCGAGAAATAGATAAGCGAGATAAACTCGGCTCATAATAGCAAATGTGTATAATCGAAGAGTAGAGTAGATAGACTTTTGAGTGATAGATAAGTTCAAGTCTCCACATACCTTTTAGTCGATGAAGTTCCACCAATTCCTTGAGTAGTTCTTCATCTTTGTATGATGAACGTCGTGGAGTCCAGAGCTCATTTACACTTTCTATCCTAGTACGATACTTAGCTATAAGTAGACTAGAAATAAAGACTTATAGTTTTGGAAACTAAACTTGACAAACAAGCTGGAGATAGCAATGCTTGCGAGTTCGACCGAGCAGTGCTGTAACGATCTCCTCCTTTGTCAATTTTAGTGACAAAACTATCAATACATATGGAATAAAAAATAAATAAACTTTGTAGCTTCTCTTCCACATGCATGATCTCCTTGATTCTTCAACATTACTCGAAATCTTCGTCATCTCCAAATACTCCAATGATTCCAAAGGTTGTAAGTTCAGCATCATCGTTGTTGAAAATCCGTAGCCATAACAATGAGAAAACAAAACCTCTCAATCATTGTTACACAGTGTCATAGTATTATTACACAACATCAAAGTTCAATTGTATCACAACTTCGACAACAATACTATGGTGATATGTGTCACTCCCCCTTAGTCAGTACTCCATCTCACATGGAAACCACTCCCCCTTACATAATAATCCAAAAACCATATGTATTTATAGTGTGAACTGCACATTACTTCTCCCCCTTTTTGTCAGTAAAATTGTCAAAGGTACGAAACTAGTGGGATCCTAATGAAATTTCCATAGAGACATTTCATGACCAAAATAAAGCACATATCAACTTTTTAGATAAAATCATATAGCCGAAACTAAATGCATTCATCAAGGAGTTTATAAAGATATAAGATAACCCCTATAATATTCCATAGCCGCACTCCCCACAAAGATTTTGAAATTAAGCACAAGTTCAATTAAGAACTCTCCCCCATAAAATGTGATTCCCGAAAGAACAACAAGAGCGACCTACTTTCAAGAAGAAAAGAAGGATTTCTTTGGACAATTCAAATCACATAAGAATATGAATTTGTATCCAAAAGCTCAATTAAATTAGCCACAAGAGAACCCATGATTAATTTAATCGGAAATGCTCAACATAAGAAAACTTACGTAGCCACACAGTATATATAAAAAAAGGATCAGGGAAGATCAATACTGCGGAATAGACAAGGATTCATTCCATTTTCCATCATTATTTGCACAATGACATACAATAGACATAATCTTTGTAAACAAAAGTTTCATCCTTTCTTCCATCAAATAATGACATAAAGGCTTTAAGTTTTGTAAGTCAAAAAGTTCATTCAATCTGTTATCAATACTTGCATATCGACATACGAAAGACTTAACTTTTGACCACATATGGGACAATCATAGTTCATGGACGCTAACACACATATCCCATAACAATTTGCAATATATAAAACCATAAAGATAAATACTGCAAAAATCATCTTCCAAACAAACTTTAGAATTTAAGCAAATAAATCTATTCTTCCTAAAACACAAGAATAAAATTCTCATAAGAAGATTTCCTAGACATATATAAGAATCAAGTTTCTTTGATAACATCATACCTTTGAAAGGGTCCATCATAAAAGGTATCACTGATATCCTTGATTCTTTTGACCATATAGAGCCCATGTTCGTGAGTGAGAACATTAACTTTTCGATCAACAATGCGGGCAAGATGCCTAGCTTTGACACAGTCCATGATGAGCTTTTTCTGATTCCTGATCAAGATGTTTTGATTATTAAAATTTTGGCATGTCCATCAATTTGCTGATTTATTTGCAGTTGAAGATTTGCAAACTCGACCTTAGAGTCATTCTGAAAAAGAATTAAATCCTTGACAGATTTTCCAACCCAGGAGTTGTACTCTTTCCTTTCAATCATCCTTTTCAAGACAAGTTCTTGAACAGAATCGCATCCTTTAGTGTCTTCCTCCACCTCAAGATTCACAACTTCTTGAGGTCTTGAGGAGTTTTCTCAACTCTCACTTCAATCATTGGAACATTCTTAGAGAACGTTCTATAGTTGTTGTTCACAAACTATTTTTCGTCAAAGCGATTTTCAAGTGATTGAAACTAATATGACTTTCGTCACTAGTAAAGATGAACTTTGCAAAAGCGAAAGCTTACCAACACATATTTCGAGAAATAGATAAGCGAGATAAACTCGGCTCGAAATAGCAAATGTGTATAATCGAAGTCTATATAGCAATACAACTTTTGTCTCAAGATATGAGATAGAGTAGATAGACTTTTGAGTGATAGATAAGTTCAAATCTCCACATAACTTCTAGTCGATGAAGTTACACCAGTTCCTTGAGTAGTTCTTCGTCTTTGTATAATGAACGCCGTGGAGTCTAGAGCTCAACTACACTTTCTATCCTAGTCCGAGACTTAGCTATAAGTAGACTAGAAATCAAAACTTATAGTTTGGCAACTAAACTTGACAAACAAGTTTGAGATAACAACACTTGCGAGGTCGACCGAGCAGTGCTCTAACAATAGTGTTTCCAATAATACCCTTGAAAATGAGGATAGTTATTTGCATAATCAAGATGATGAGGTTAGAATTGGTAACACTATTTTTTTAGACGAGGTTCGACCATTTTCATATTATTACAATGATGATTATGATGAGGATAGTGCTGAGGAAGAATCTGAAATATGTAGGCATAGTGATCAGGAATTTGTTACTCCAATTGAGTTTTATAATGATAATATTATTTCTATTTAAAATCCAAATAATTTTAATGATTATTCACCTATTCAAAAGGACGAGGATTTGACTAGAATTATCCCCATTTTAGACGATGTAGTATTTCCTTTTTATGAAGCCAATGATGGTATAGAGGAACGAGTTTATTTTGAGTCTAGCGATTTAGAAACAATAGTCTTAGACAAAGAGAATGAACTCGTAGAGATGAGTGAGGATGAACCTGACTTAGAAGAATCAATTGACCATTTTCAGGAATCTGATGACTTAGAAATTAGGAAGATTGTGACTATCCTTCTTCTATTGTGAAGAGGAAAGAGAAAATATGAGAGGAAAGAGAAACACTGGCGAAAACACTAGGGTTTAGTTTTTTCACGTAGGTTTCATAGTTCATCACGGATTCAATATGGTAGAAAATAGTCCTAGTTCATCACGGATTCAGCAACACCAATCCTTTGCGGACAAGGTAAGGGGAAAACAAACCCTAAAACCAACAGGAATTGATATTACTAGTTTACCTAATCCTACTCTGATTGATGGAGAACCATCCCTTGTTATACCCGCGGATTACTATGAAGAGGGTTGTAAACCCTTTCAACATAGTTTCATTGCACGACTAAACTTCACGGGGCTGAAGTTCTTTGAGATAAAAACTCTTTTAATATCTCAATGGCAGATTAATCCTAATTCTGTTAGGTTTATGACTATGGGAAAAGGTTTCTTTGTTATTATGCTACAAGATGAGGAAACTAAGGAGAGAATCAGACGTACAAAGTGGTTTGTTCAACAGCATGAACTCAAGTTAATGGATTGGTACCCAGGTTTTGATCCTGATCGTCAAAAAACTTCCCATGCAAACGTATGGGTTCACTTTCCTGGTTTACATGCAGAACTATGGACTGAGAAGAACTTGTTATCTATGGGAAAAGTTTTAGGGACTCCTATTGTGGTTGATCAAAGAACCCTAAATCTGGAGTATGGAAACTTTGTTTCAGTTTTGGTAGATGTGGATTTTGCAAAACACATTCCAAGTAGAATTAAGATTACAGCTGGGGGGAGGACGTTTTGGCAATACTTGGATATCCCAAAATCACCTAAATTCTGTATGAAGTGCTGCATAATTGGTCACAATGATGTTGAATGTAGAATACAATCAAAGAATGATGAGAAAACTTCTAAGGCTGATGCGAAAGGGGAGTGGCAGAATGTGCGTAATAGGAGAAACCGTAAGGGTGATGGAGTTGACGCAACCGTGGCTGTTGCTGGTGGTACAAACGCTGTTGATGTAGGTGTTGGCGCTGCTGTAGGTGGTGTAAACGATGGTGCTATTGTGGTTCATGATGTTGTTAACGGTGCTGGTGGTAATATGGATGATGCTCTTGCTGTAGGGCACGGTGGAGCTGTGGTGAATGGGGTGGTTGAAGCTGGTTTAGTGGAGAGTGCTGGTGGTTTGGAGCAAACTCTTCAGCTAGAGAATGATTTAGCGAATACTGAAGCCAATCTTCATGCAGCGTCTGAAGCTTTTGAGAAGGCTAAGAAGGCGTTAGCATTGCAAAAGAGTTCGGTTATTGGGTTGTCAATGGTTGAAATTGCAACTCATCTAAGTCAACTAAGAGTGGTGAATTGGAAAGAACTAATCACTCTAGTGACAGGAATGAGGCGAGTTCTTCTTTTACGCCGGTTGAGGCTGGTAATAAGTTTTTGCAAGACATGGTGGTTGATAATATTGAGGATATCTCAAGCTACAGAGATGTTGCTGAAAATTCTATCGTGGTTTCTCCTAATAAGTTCAATGTTTTGAATGATGAGTTCGGTGTGGATAATGATGATGTTGAACACTTTTCTGGAGGGGGTTCGGATGCGGCAGAAAACACTTCTGGAGGTAGTTCGGATGAAGAATTGACGCCTGAGAAAGCTTCATCAGGTGTTAAGGGTGTTAAGTGGGCGGAAATACCAGTGGATATTCCAAAGAAAAGTAGAAAACCAAGCCGGGTTTTGATTACAAGTTCTAGTTCTTCTCAACAACGTTTTAATAATTCCAAATCAGATTCGGATTCTGAAGTGAATGCTTTGGGAAACCGAGTTAGGAAGGGTGTCTCTCCTGTTTTAAAAAGTAGGATTCCTAGCAGGATTCCACAAGCTATTCATAATATAAAGAAGAGTGTTTCCTGATGAGAGTTCTATATTGGAATATTAATGGGGTGGCGAAGGTGGAAGCGGGTAGTAAGTTACGTAAATTGGTGCATGAATACAAACCGGTAGTACTTTGTATTGCTGAGCCTAAGATTCGTTGCACTGACAATATAATGATAAGGTTAAATTTGGCTGGTTATAATAAAAAGGTAATTCATAATTCTACTTCTAGTTCTTTGGGTAATTTGTGGATTCTTTGGGATGATTGTATTGAGGAGCCGGTGGTGATTAATATGTCTAGACAGGCCATTACGGTTAAAACTGAGGGGGTTCTTATCTCTTTTGTTCATGCTAGTTATATTCAAGTTTTTCGTAGGAGGCTTTGGAGTCAACTTGAAGCGGTTGACGTAACTACTCCTTGGTTGGTTATGGGTGATTTCAATTGTGTTCTTCGTCAAGATGAAAAGAAAGGGGGTAGGAAAACTCGTCTCTCTTGTATTAATGAGTTTTCTGATTGGATGGAGGATAATAACTTGTTTGAAGCAGATTCGTTGGGGTCTAAGTTTACTTGGACCAATGGTCAGACTGGTGTTGGTAGAATTATTAGTAAGTTGGATCGTGCTATTATTAATGAACCTTGGTTGTCTAAGTTTTCGAATTGGTGGTGTAAAGCTCTTCCTAGGGAAGTTTCTGACCATTCGACTCTTATTGGTTTTCCTTTTTGTGATCCTAGGCCTAGACGTGTTCCTTTTCATATACAGAAGATGTGGTTTTCTCATCCAGATTTTTTGAAGATGGTGGAGTTATCTTGGATGGCGCCGGTGTATGGTAATCATGGTTTTATCTTTCCTTTCAAATTGAAGCGGGTGAAGGAGGCAATTAAGTTATGGAATCAAATGGTTTTTGGTAATGTCAATGCTAGACTAAAACAAGCAACGCTTAAGTTTGAGGTAGCTAGTAGAAATTCTGATGAAGATCCGTTTGATGTTTCAAAACTTAATAATATGAAGGATGCTCTTGTTGAGGTTCAAGATATTCAAAGGCAGCAGCAGATAATGTTAAAGCAAAAAATCTAGAAATCAGTGGTTGTTGGAGGGTTCTAGTAACACTTCTTTCTTTCACAACTCTATTAAAATTCGTAGAAGTGCTAATACAATCTCGTAGCTTGTTGCTGAAGATGGGAATACTATTACTGATCCGGTTCATCTTAGTGCTCATGTGGTTTCTTACTATCAGGCTAAATTCAATGGTGAGGATGGTCAGGTAAGTGAAACTCTTTTTGATTATGATCATGATTCTATTACTGTGGAAGAGCCGCATATGTTGGATGCTATTCCTACTTGTGATGAGATTAAACAGGCGGTTTTTGATTTGGGAGCTGATAGTGCGCCAGGTCCAGATGGTTTCTCGGGGTGTTTTTATAGACATTGTTGGGAGATTATTCAAAGGGATCTGATTTTAGCGGTTACTTATTGCTGGTCTTCTAAAACCGTTCCTAATGGGGTTAATTCTAGTCTTATTCTTTTGCTTGCAAAGGTTAGGGGAGCTGCTAGGTTGAAGAAATTTAGGCCGATTGGTTTAAGTAATTTCTTTTTTAAAATTTTTACTAAAATCTTGGCTACTAGGCTTGGTAGGGTGTTGGGAAAGTTGGTGTCTGAAGAGCAAGTGGCTTTTATGAAGGGAAGGAATATCCATGAGAATATTAGTTTAGATTCTGAGATGGTGAATGAATTACACATCAAAAGGAAGGACGGTAATTTGGGTTTGAAGCTTGATATCTCTCAGGCTTTTGATACGGTGAGCTGGTCTTTTGTTCTTGAGGTTTTTAGAAGGTATGGTTTTTCTAAAGATTGGTGCTCTTGGATTTGGAAAATTCTGGATTCGGCGCGTATTTCTATTCTTCTTAATGGTAGTCCGGAGGGTTATTTCAAGATTAATAGGGGTTTACGGCAGGGGGATCCTCTATCTCCTCTTATTTTTGTTTTGATTGAGGATGTGCTTAGCCGCAACATCACTAAACTCTTTCAGAATAAGGATATGTCTTATATGGTAAAACGTAAGGGTATTGCTCCTACTCATTTATTTTTTGCTGATGATATTATGATTTTTTGCAAGGGAAATATGAAGAGTGTGAAGAATCTGGTGAAACTTTTGGAGAATTACCAACAAGCTTCTGGTCAGAGGGTTTGTAGGGAGAAGAGCAAGATCTACTTCGGTGGTGGGACTTTGAGTAGGCGCCAGACCATTGCAACTTTCTTAGGTATGGCAATTTCTAACTTTCCTGATAGATATTTGGGAGTTAAGGTGATGCCGGGGATGGTTAAGTATAGTCACATCAGCAACGTTGTTGATAAGTTGAGGGATCAACTTTCGGTTCTGAAAGGTAAGATGTTATCTTTTCAAGATAGGGTTGTGCTTGTTAAGAATGTTCTTTCGAGTTATTCTATTCATAACATGGCTGTGTACAAATGGCCGGTAAAATTCACACTTCAATGTGAGCGTGTGATTCATAATTTTCTGTGGTCGGGTGATTCTAATCTTTCTAGAGCTTTTGTAGTTGGTTTTGATAAGATTTGTAGTCCTTTAAAGGAAGGTGGTCTTGGGATCACTAGCCTAAGGACTATGAGTAAAGCTTTGCTGATGAAATTATGGTGGGCTATAAAATCTTCTCGTAAGAGGTGGGCGAGGTTTTTGGAAGCCAAATTCACTTGTAGGGATGGTCGTATTAAGATGGCAGGGGTGAAATCTTCTATTCTTCCTGGTCTTCGTTGGGTTCATAAGGAGATGGTGGACAACACGAAGTGTTTTATTGGTGACGGTAGGGATACTTCTTTATTCTTTGATATATGGTATGGAAATACAACCTTAGCTAGTGTTTTAAATCGCATGGATTTAGACAGATCAGCTCGTGTTTGTGATATTATTGTGCAAGGTGATTGGCAGATTCATGGAGTTCATTCGCAACTCCTTTTAAGTGCTGGTGTGGTGCAACAGGATTTACCAAAAATTCATATGGGAGTGGATAGGCGTTTTTGGATGCCTGATTTACAAGGTAAATTTTCTGTCAAGTCAGCTAGGGAATTGATTAGGAAGAAATATCCTATTTTGAAGGAGGCGGGGTTGTTGTGGAAGAGGGTGGTGCATCCTTCATTGGCGGCTCAGAACTGGAAGTTTATTCGTGGTGCGTGTGCTACTCTTGATAAGGTACGTAGCAGATTTAAAATTCAACTTGCATCTAAATGTAGTGTGTGTCAGATTGAGGAGGAGTCTCTCCATCATATTCTTTGGAGATGTAATTTTGCGCGTCAAGCTTGGGAGTGGATTGAAGGTATTTTCAAAATTAAACCTAATTATGATATCATTACTTCTTACCAAAAGGCAAAAAATCATAGTGGTATTGTTAAGGATTTGTGGTTGGTAGTGAATTTGGTTGTGCGTTCAGAATTATGGTTCACTAGGAACAAAAAAGTGTATGAAAAGAAGAACCCTTGTTGGTCTTTATTTCAAAAACGTGTTTTTAGTTTGATGCAAGATTATTCAGTTCGTATGAAGAGTTATATGCATAATTCTATGGATGACTTGAGAATTCTGGAGTTTTTTAGGGTTCGGCATAGAAAGGTGAAGTTTACTGATCCCAAGGAGTGTTTTTGGTTTCCTCCTAATGATAATGAATTGCTTTTGTGCACGGATGGCGCCTCAAGAGGTAATCCTGGGGTGGCAGGAGCTGGTGTTGTTGCAAGGAATGCAAATTGTGAAGTGGTTGGTGCAATGTGTATTGGTTTGGGAGTTACTTCTAATTATTTGGCTGAATTGTATGGTATTATTGTGGGTATGGAGTGGGCAGTTCAGTGGGGATATGCTTGCATTGTTATTAGATCAGATTCTACAAGTGTGTTGAAGTCTTTGGAAGAAGATAACGTTCCTTGGTTTGCTAGGCAAAGATGGATGGAAGTTAAAGGTTTATATGGTTCAATTCGTTTTGAACATTCTTTTAGAGAGGCAAATTTTGCAGCTGATGCAATGGAAAAGCGTGGTTGTTTATTAGAGGACTGGGTTGGTTTTCACTTTGAAGGTCGACCAGTTTTTTTAAGTTCTATTGAGTTTCCAAATGTAATTTATTATCGTTTTAAATAGGTTTTAGGAGTTTTTTAGGGGTTTCTATGATCCCTTTTCTCCTTCACCTATCTTGTAAATATCTTTTTTATCAATATATTTTCTTGACTTAGCAAAAAAAAAAGGAAGATTGTGACTAGTCTATCTAGAGTCACTGCAAACTCTAAGTTTGGGGGTGATTATCATTCTCCCTGTGCCTTACCGTTAACTCTTAAAAAGGTCCCTCACTTGGGACATGACATGTGTGCCTCAGCGATTTTAAAAGATTATCATCATACACGTTTTCCCGAACCTAATGATGTCCGAGAAGAAGTTCAATTGTTAAAAACCCATCCTCTGGTTGATGTGGTTTGCCCAGGCTATGATACCCAGATTGATTTTGTGTTCCCACCAAATAGTTTTCAACCAATTGTGGGAACGTATGAGTTTCAAATGTGTCAGTTATTAAGTTTTGAGACTAAGCCTAAGTACTTTAGGAGATTAGAATCGACACATTTGCTTAAGATTGACCACCACTTTCATTATGGTCAACTGTGTGAGTCAAATATGATTGACTATGAGGATCCTCAACTATTCAGGTTATTATTATGTGCTTCTAAATTTTTTCGTATCTTAGAACCTGATCATTTGGATCTTACTTATGAGGAGGTGCAACACATGAAAATATTTTATTTAGACCCCTTTATAGAACCTGAACGTGAACCACAACTAGATGTAGTTGTCTTAAACAGAAAACTAGGCAAGGGTGGCTATTTATTCACTTTCTTGGTTTGTTGCAGTTTTCTTTTGTCTGTGATAACACTTTTTGATGCAGACGACCCACAGTTGTTCCGGTTATTGCTATATGATTCGAGGTGATTAATTCTTTCATATGTCTGGCTGAAGACGTTAAACTTAGCATTTATTGGGAGGTAACCCATGCTCATGCAACACGGTAACATCTTTCCTTAACTCTTTTGCTTCAAATGGTAACAGTTTCTCCTTGTTCATGTGGTGTAGTTTTTACAGTGGAAGTAAGGAATTCGATTCTCGAAGATTCGGTTTTTAAGACTAATTAAGAAAAGATTACTAGACAAAAATTGCTAAAAATGATTCTTGTATTCAATTAAAGCAGTCTAGGATGTCAAGATTCCATCACTACTACGCATATTAAATGATTGTAACTATTCCCTATAACACTCTCTCAAAATTACACAAGACGATTTAGGACAAATAATACGTCTCGGAAAATAAATCTTTTCAAACAATTATTTTTCTCAAAGAATTAACAATCTTCTTCACTTTTAAATGCTAGTCTCTAACAAAGAATATATAAGTCATTATTTAAGCATTATAGGGCACATGAAGAAAATCATTATCGTGACAAATCGAGAATAAGGACCAAGAGAATTGTTATAGAAAATAATCAAAACATATTAGCACACATAGTAGGACTTCCTCTCTAATCCTAAATAGAAATTTAGCTACTCATGACAAAATTAAGAAAGAAAAGAAATAAACCATCATATTTATTTGAATAGAAATGCTTACAAGACGGAGCCGTTTCGGTGCCAAGCAATGTAACTAAGCAATACTCGCCTTAATTTTGATTACAATGGATTTATTCACTTCTTTTTCTTAGTTTACCAAGCACCAAACAGTGGAAAAATCAATGAAAAGACAAAAGCCTCCAAAGTGAAAAACGTGAGCATCTTCCCAAACTTTTTGTAAGTCCTCCAAAACTGACGACCCCCCTCTTTATATAGCCTACCACTTCCTTTAGTTTCCATAGTGGTGGGATTTTTAATTAATTCTTCAAATCTTGCATGCACGGTCATGAGTGTGCTGGTTTAGATTCATTTGTTAAATGAATTTCAAATTATCCATATTTCCTTCCTAATATGTAATGGAAACTTCCAAACTAGTCAATCATTCTTTCACTTTTTATATCTTCTTTTATGATGTCGACATTTAGCATTCTTCCCTGATTTTCCTTCATTTCTTTATTAACAAATATCTTCCCATTATTAAATATATGAATTTTATTTCCTTGTGTAGTATAATTGCATGCATACGAGTAATTGAGTGTGGGGAGCTTGTGGAGTTGTGTGGAAATGTGGAGCAGGGCCTTCCTTCTTTTGTTTCCTGACTGGCTCTGTCTACTATGGTCCAAGAACCAATAACGATAGTGCCTTGAGATAGCCAGATTGGTTATTTATATCATTTTACGTGCAAAGTCCCGGCATTCTATCCCACTCCAGCTTAATTTGCCAAATACTGCAAAACTAAACAAAACCATCAAATTGTACAAAATAGAGAACTAAAAATTGTAAATTGAGATGTAAAAATGTCGTGTTTACACACTTATCAAATACCCCCAAACCTACATTTTGCTAGTCACGAGCAAAAATAAAAATGAAAAAAAAATCCTAACTCACTGTCGCAGGCATCACTATTATATTTAGCGTATGCAATAAGCCTTTAAACCCCTAGGTGGCCCTCGTGGACGAGTTATAGTCTCGTGAGGTTTTTTTTGCTAAGTCCAAAAGTTTATTAGAGCAAAAAAACGTAACTACAAGTAATTACAAAAAAGGGAGGCTCAAAGGCCCCCCCACCCCCATAAACCAAAGGGGTAGAAAATAGAAAAAAACTAACCTCTAAAGGCTACTAACTTAACGAAAACTATAAGAAAAAAATAAATAAAAGGAAAATAAAAATTATTTTCCCCCTCTCAATTTTCTTCTTCGATTAGAAGATTTACTCTTTGAGAAAATAGTATCCATTATGTTCATATCTTCATATCCATCCAAAAATTCTCCTTCCTCATCCTTATCCGAAGTAATATTAACCGGAACAAGTTTGATTGGAGTTTGATTGATCTTCCCACTTTTTGTAAGCCTAGGAGACCTACCAAGATGAGCCTTAAGACCCAGGGTATTTGTAAACAGATCTGGAGAAGCTTCTAGCTCGGACAAAATGGCTCTGCCTTGTAAAGACACCTCTCTTTGTTCTTTCAAAATTCTTGCACGTTTTTCCTTTTCTAAGTCTTGAACCGCAGTTGTTGTAGGCCCATCCAATTTGTCCGGCTTAACAGACCTTGAACTGCCCATATCCAAATTTGCAACCGCTCCAAACTTCTCTTTAGCCGGCACTACATTCCTAACTGAATCAGGATTGTCCATACCCAAATTTTTAGGAGTCCCAGATTTTTTCTACACTAAAACACGACCAGGGGATTCCATATCCTTCTCATTAATATCCAAATATACCCTGCCAGAATCAGCGTTATCTTGAGCTTTGCGATCTGTCAGAATTTTTGCAGCTCTCCGAGGTACTCTTTTTGCTTCCCAACAAGCAAAAATATCCGCGTCAACATCTCCATCAGCTGAAAACTCTTCCAAATCACTGTCTTCCTTATTTTCAGTGATCACATTACTAGAATCAATGTCTAAATTGTTGGAATCCAACCCTAACTCGCTTACAAGAATCTCAAATTTATTTTGCATAATAACTTCAGTTTGGAGTAACTTATCCACAAGAGGAGTAGGAGAATTGGATGCATTGTTCTTCTTAGTCTTTCCATTTACCAAAGTCCAATCCATGTTTTGAGTAGTTTGATTAGCTATAGAAGCAGTAAGATAAACCCTACTACCAGCAGCAATCAACGCCGTTGCAACTGGATTATTCTCAACAGAACTCGTACTAGGAACATTAGTAGCACCTTCCATAATCTTATCTTTAACAGGTTGCCACTTTTGAATACTCTTTGTAGGATTAACATGATGATTTTTCTTGGTTTTCTGCCTACAATCAGATTCAACATGTCCAACAATTTTGCAGTGGGAGCAAAACTTGGGAATTTTTTGTAGCTCCACAAACTGTTCAAAACTTCTACCACCCACTGTTACATGAATGGAATCAGGCACTGTCTTCGCAAAATCAATATCAACTAAAACAGTTGCATAACATCCATAATCATGATTTAACGTCTTCTTATCCACCACAATGGGATTACCAAGGTTTTTACCAAGTGATAACAAGATTTTTTCAGTCCATAACTCCACATATAACCCAGGAAAATTAACCCAAATAGTAGCATATAAAGAACTCTCTTTATCTAGATCAAACCGAGGAAACCAATCTTGGAGCCGTAACTCTTGTTGATTAATTTTCCAGGTTTTACCATCACGAATTTTTACTTTATCTTCCTCAGATGAAAACTTTATAATAAAAAAAACCTTTTGATGGGTGTGAACTTTACCTTACCCAGACCTAAGTTCCATTGATCTTCCAAAGATTTTGTAACCACATCAAAACTTTTAGCTTTAAGATGCAACCTTCTAATAAGACTATGATTCCAGATCGCACACCCTTCCTGAAAAAAATCCAGCGGCAATTCCATTGAAGGTTTATTATCATGAAAAATAGGGATTGGGAGACTACCAATATCTATAGTGGTAGGTTTTAGCGTTTTTTTCCCCTTAACCATATCTGCAAAAGCGGCAGATATAAGAGACGAGTTACTAGAACCCGGATCATGATTTTCCCCCATGCAAATCATCCAAAGATGATCAAAACAACGGAGAAAAACGTGAAAAAACTGGAAACCCTAAAAAACTCAAGCAAAAAATCGACAGAGCTAATTATATAGTCTCGTGAGGGTTTACCAGAGATGTACCCACAAAACCTTTACTCAAACTCTGATTAGTCACAAGTATCCAAAGAGCTATGAGGACATACATATTCTCAACCTATCGCCAAGTAACTAGAATACCAAAGAAATTAAAGGTATCCGCTCAAAAGCTGAATAAAGAAAAGGGGAGACACATCTGCTATACTGCTAGATAAAGAGATATCCGCACACATCTAGATAAACATTATGAGATGCATCCGCTTTACAGCTGGATAAGATTAGGAGAGAGATAAAGATGAGAGGGACATCTGCTACACAGCTGGACAAATTACGTGTGATGAGTTGAACCAGTGTTAGAAAGAAATTGTGCCAGATGGAAAGCGGACTAACAAAGCAATCAATATGCATCTCTCTTTGACTCTCTCATAGTGCTCAGTAGAAACAACGTCTTCTTCGGCTTCAACTGTTGATGATAAACTCTTGAACTTCGTAGAACCTTGACAATTAACTCTTCTCTTCGGTTTCTTGCTTGAAACTTCCTTATAGATTTCTAATTCCTTATGGCCTTATTGAACAAAACTAACAACAAAATTAAATGTACATTTTTTTTTAATTATTTATATATATATATATATATATTTCATTTTTCATTTTTTTTTTCTTCAGTTTTCTATTTTTTTTTTGAAACATGGTAATAACAAGACTAATATTTACATGGCCATGAGACAAGGACTCTCTAGCACTTGGATATTCGCAACTTGTGGTATCTTGGTATCATGAACTTCAATAACTTACATCGTTTAATTTTCTTTACTCTAAGTCTTCAACTTTGATTTTGAATTTTACTTTTCTTTCTATTGATGCTTATAAACCTTAAACGTCTTCAACTTTCTTCATATATTTTGATGTCGCTCCGCTTGTTGATGATGATAAGTTTCTACTGAGAGAGAGTCGTAATCCAGTAACTAAGACTACATTGTGAGGTTTCTTTGTCTTTCTGGCATTTCCTTTTGACCGAGTTTTCTTTCCATCATTGATGGTTAGGTCCATCACGATTACCCTCTAAAAGGTACATGTTCTCTCCTGATTGTCAATGATCTCAATGTCTTTTTCTCTAATGTCTCACTAGAATGTTATCCCTAGCAATTCGAATTACCATATTTTCGGTGAGAAACAGTATGTAAACTTAGCTAACTGAATACTGTGTGACTCTAAATGTTGGAGATTCTTGGTACAACTAAAATTTTTCTCCCTTACACCCAAACCTAAATTGAACATAGTCCTCGATGTTCCAGATATAAATATGAATGCATGAACAAAGAGAAATGCTGATCAAAATAAAAGAGATAGGGAAAGATGTTACCAGGACCATGTACCACAAAGGTGGGTTGCCTCCCATAAAGCTCTAAGTTTAATTTCTTCAGCCAGACATGACTGTACCTGCGCTAAGTTTAAGGAGCGATATAGACAGGCCTCAGGTCAAACTGTGTGTCATCAGAAAAGCAAAATTTACTATGGGGGTGGTTCCTTGAATCGTCGTCAAAGTATTGCTGATTTTTTGGGTATGGCTATAACTACTTTCCCAGATCGCTATTTGGGAGTAAAAATCATGCCTGGAGCGGTGAAGTATGCTCACGTTAGTAATGTGGTGGATAAGCTTAAGGATCAGCTTAAGGATCAGCTCACGATTTGGAATGGTAAGAACAAAGGAGGGGGTGGAAACTCTTAATGTTTTCCTTTGTTAGTTTTTCTTGTTATTTTTTTTGGGCTTTGTTGCTTATTTTTTGTTAGTTATTTTGTTTTTTTTCACCCATTTGGTTTATGGGGGTGGGGAGGCCTTGTGCCTCTCATCTTGTAATTCTTGTAATTACGTTTTTTTGCTTAATAAACCTTTATGACCTAGCAAAAAAAAATCTCTCTTTTCATGATAGAGTAGTTCTTATCAATTCAGTTTTTTCTAGCTATTAAATTCACAACATGGTAATGTATAAATGGCCAAAGAAGTTTATTCAGCAGTGTGAGAGGGTGATAAGGAATTTTCTTTGGTCGGGTGACTCGAATTTATCTCGTTCTTTTGTGGTTGGTTATGATAAAATTTGATGTCCTTACAAAGAAGGTGGCTTGGGGATTCCTAATTTGGAAGTTCTAAACAAAATTACTAAGGAATGCTTTATGCAAACCGTGGCTATAAAGTTCATGAGCCGATTCAATTGAATCGAATCATCTTTGTTTCAATTTTGTCTTGTGTAGTTACATAAGATCTCATAGCAATTGAACAACTCTTTAACTAGTTCATTTGAGTCAATTGAACTAGTTATGGTGAAGAAGAACAAGGTTAATATGAAATGCACATATGGTTAACCTTTTGGGTTACTATGTTGAACCAACATACACGTACACATTTGGGCATGGTTTTCACAAACCCAGTAAACGTCTACCCAAGTGTGTGTGACAAGCTAAGTTTTCGATCTAACGGTTGAGAAATATTAGCTTGAATCTAAATCAGGTTTTCATCTAACGGTGAATATGGATTGCTTTGTAACTAAGGCAAAACCATGATTTTAAGACTATATAAAGGAGACATATAGCATTGTGCAAAACTAATCCCCACACATCTGTGTGATACTAGTGCGCTCGCTAGAGTCGATTCTCCTTTAACCTTTGGTTTTCTTCTCTAAAACCAGGTTAACGACAAAAAGACTTCATTGGGATTGTGAAGCCATGCTGATACTACTTTTATCGTAGTTGTGTGATCTGATCTTGCATCTTCTATCATACGAGTACAATCTTTGATTGGCTTGAGATCGTGAGAGTTCTCCGATAGGCAAGATAAAGAAGTCACAAACATCTTCATCTCACTGTTTGTGATTCCTCGACAAACCGCCTGTGTAGTCAGGAAGAATTGTAGATAGGTGATTGATTAATCTAGGGTGTTTTTTGGGAATATAAATTATCAATTGGTTCCTGTTCACCTTTATTTCATATCTTAAGACGGAACAAAACCTAGGGGTTTATCCTTGGGAGACAGATTTATCCTTTGATAGACTTTTCTGTGTGAGACAGATTTGTTTATTATCAAGTCTGCAATTTTGGGTTGCAACAACTCTTGGTTGTGGGTGAGATCAGCTAAGGAATCAAGTGCGCAGTATCCTGCTGGGATAAGAGGCATAGGAGTACAACTGTACCTTGGATCGGTGGGATACTGATTGGGGTTCAACTATAGTCCAGTCCGAAGTTAGCTTGGAGTAGGCTAGTGTCTGTAGCGGCTTAATACAGTGTGTATTCAATCTGGACTAGGTCCCGGGGTTTTTCTGCATTTGCGGTTTCCTCGTTAACAAAACTTCTGGTGTCTGTGTTATTTCTTTTCCGTAATATATTTTATATAATTGAAATAATACAGGTCGTGCGTTCATGATCATCAATTGGAAATCCAACCTTTAGTTGTTGATTGATATTGATTGATCCTTGGACATTGGTCTTTAGTACCGTCCAAGTTATTCCTTGTATTTGATAAAGACTAGCTATTGATTTTAGCTTGAGTAAAAATAAAATCAAGAGAGAGATATTAACTCCTTGAGATACTTTTATCTTGATTGAGTCTGACTGTCTAGTTGATTCTCTAGCAAAGTATTTCGAAGTTAGTCCATACAGATTGCTAAGCGAAATATTGGGTGGTGTTGTTAGACCCCCGCTTTTTCAGACATGATGGCGGAAGAAGGTCACAACCGGGTCTTACACATTACTGCACGCATCAAGGATTCAGGTTCAAGAGGGCCCTCATCGATACGGGAGCGCCTTCGAATGTGATTACTCTCAAGACACTCAGGACGGCCAAGGTTCTCCCAAACAAGATCGTGTGACAGCCTACCACGATGACAGACTATGAAGGAAACCCAACCAACACGTACATGTATGTCAATCTGAATTTATCTGTAGGGACAGTCCAATCAAAGGTAAAATTCGAAGTCATAGAAAATGATCCGGACTACCATATGATACTAGGGAGACCATGGCTTCATGACAATAGGATCGTCCCCTCGACGTATCACCAGTTCCTGAAGACTATGCTGAATAAAGAAGTCATTCGTATTCCTGCATCATTGTCTCCGTACACACCAATATGTGGAGTGGAATTGTTTGAACCAAGAGAAGCTCCGCGGGAAGGATCAGACAAAGTTCATTACATCCCACTCCCCATGTGGGCGTCAATCCAGGAGGAGGACCGACTTGCATCATTGAAGGCTAAGCCCCATGATGCATCCTTGATGACAAGGCGTTTCAATTCTTCCTCATCATGTGAAGCCGCGACCCACGCTCACACTAAGAGAGAATGAACTTTTGTGGCAAGTCGTGACCAGAAAGGGAAAACTGTGTACTGACGCCGCCGTTAGCAATTAGCAGGGGAGACTGTTACCCAGTCTCTCCGCCCAACGGAATGCTACAACAACGACGAGCCACAAGGAGAAGTGCTAGATGCTCCACGACATCTGCAAGACGGCACCAACTCCACAACTGAAGATGCTCCACGACATCTTCAAGATGGCACCAACTCCACAACTGATGAGCTCGAAATCGTTAACATCGAGAATGAGGAATCTCTTAGGCCTATCTCCATCAACTCAACCTTGTGTGCGGAGGAACGCACGAAGCTCGTGGAACTTATCAAAGAATACCATGACATATTCACTTGGACGTATGAAGAAATGCCCGGTTTAGATGAAAAAATTGGTCACCCATCATCTACATGTCATACCTGGATCCAAGTAGGTCAAACAATCTCCTAGGAAATTCAGACACGAGGTAGAAGAGCAAATCAAGACTGAGATTCAGAAGTTGCCAGCTGCTGGCTTCATTAAACCCATTCATCATCCGACCTGGTTGGCTAATGTGGTTCCGGTGAAAAAGAAAAACGGGCAGATCAGGTGCTGCGTGGATTTAAGAGACTTGAACAGATGCTGCCCCAAAGACGATTTTCCTCTACCTAACATCGACATGCTAGTAGATTCCACCAGCGGACACGAAATGTTTTCCTTCATGGATGGATATAGCGGCTACAATCATATAAGGATGTACGGGCATGACGCAAGTAAGGCAGCTTTTCGAACTCCTCTCGAAATTTTTTATTATACTGTAATGCCATTTGGTTCAAAGAATGCTGGTGCAACGTATCAACGCGCTATGACAAATTTAAGGAGTATGGTGTAAAATCAACAATTCATGGCTTTGCTTATGAAACTTTGGTGGAATATCAACTACTCTTCTAAAGCCTGGTCTCGTTTTTTGGAAACAAAATTTACGTATAGAAATGGCAAATTTAAGGAGTATGGTGTAAAATCAACAACTCATGCTGGAATCCGTTGGGTTTACAAGGTGGTGGATCAGAATACTAAATTTCTTATAGGAGATGGCAGAATTACTTCACTTTATTATGATATATGGTACGGTGAAAAGAGTATTTCTGATGTTTTGAATCGCACGGACTTAGATAGGCAGGCTCGTGTGGATGATTTGATTCAGCAAGGCTCTTGGCTGATCCCGGAGGAGCACATGGAGCATTTGCTTTCTGCAGGTGTTGACGTGAACAACCTACCTAGGCTGCATATGGGAAGCGACAGAAAAGTTTGGATGCCGGTCTTCAAAGGTAAATTTTCTGTTAAATCTGCTAAGGAATTGGTGCGTACTAAATACATTGCTGTGGAGGGAATTAGCTTGCTTTGGACTTCAGCTGTTCATCCAAATTTAACTGCTCAAAATTGGAAATTCTTAAGGGGTGCTTGCGCTACTTTAGATAAAGTTAAAAGCAGGTTCAAACATTCTTTTCCGAACAAGTGTATGGTGTGTAAATGTGATGAGGAGTCTTTGGAACATGTGTTTATGGTCGTGCAACTTTGCTGTTCAGGCCTGGCTTTGGATTTCTGGTATATTTGGTTTAAAACCTAACTCAAATCAGGTTATTTCTTACAAGGCAGCTAAGGGTCGTAGTAGAATTATCAAGGATTTATGGCTTGTGGCGAATCTGGTGGTAAGGTCTGAATTATGGTTCATTCGTAACAAGTGTGTGTATGAAAAACAAACAGCAAATTTACACTTCTTTAAACAACGTGTATTTAAGCTTATTCATGAGTACTCTTACCGGTTGAAGAGTTTCATGTACAATTCAGTTGAAGATGTCCGTATTTTGAACCTTTTTAGAGTTGCTCATAGAAAGGTGAAGCATGTGGAACCTGTTCCTTGTTATTGGCAGCCTCCGGAGAGCAATGAATTACTTATTTGTTGTGATGGGCGGCTCGTGGCAACCCGGGTGGAGTTATAGCGAGAGATGCTGATTGCAATATGCTAGGAGCGATGAGCATTGGACTTGGTATTACAACCAATTATTTGGTAGAGATGTATGGCATAATTGTTGGCTTGGAGTGGGCGAGACAGTGCGGTTTTCAGCGAATTCTTATTCGTTCAGACTCTACTAGTGTGATTAAGGCTTTTGAAGAGAATTCGATTCCCTAGTTTGCGCAACAGAGATGGTTGTATGTGCGTCACTCTTATGATTCGGTCCGTTTTATTCATACTTTTCGTGAAGCTAATTTTTCAGCGGATCAAACGGCTAAAAAGGGGTGTTCTTTTGATAATGAAGTTTGAATGCATTATGTTGGGCGTCCAAATTTTTTGAGTACAATAGAATATCCAAATTTGGAGTATTTTAGATTTAAATAGTTTATGAGTTTTTTGAGGTTTTTCTGACCTCTTTTTCTTGTAAACTACTTGTAAATATTGTTATCATCATTAATACAATTTTTTGACTTATCAAAAAAAAAAGTACCTGCAGAAAATTAGTCGTGATAAACGAGATCCTGTAAATTTGCATCCACTTCAGGGTTGGTCATTTCGATAAATGGTTTCAACCGCTGACCGTTGACTTTAAAAGTCTCTCCAGTATCATGCTTCCTAACCTCAATAGCACCGTGCGGATACACGGTCTTGACATAGAATGGGCCAGTACAGCGAGATCTAAGCTTACCAGGAAAAAGGTGAAGGCGAGAATTATACAAGAGAACTTTCTGGCCTGGTGTAAACGACTTTCGAAGAATCGATTTGTCGTGAAAAACTTTGGTTTTCTCTTTGTAAATTTTCGAATTTTGGTAAGAATCATTACTAATTTCTTCTAACTCATTGAGATGAAGTCTACGGTTATCACCAGCAGTAGGTAGGTCAAAATTTAGCCGTTTAATGGCCCAATAAGCTCGGTGTTCTAATTCTACAGGCAAGTGGCAGGCTTTACCGAATACAAGTCTATACGGAGACATCCCAAGTGGAGTCTTAAAAGCGGTTCGGTAAGCCCACAAAGCTTCGATTAAGCGCAAAGACCAATCCTTTCGGGTAGGGTTTACGGTCTTCTCTAAAAAAAAATTGATCTGCCTATTAGACACTTCTACTTGGCCACAAGTTTGGTAAGGTGTAGAAACCTTATGGGTAATGGAGTATTTATTCATGAGCGTCTCGAAAGACCGGTTACAAAAATGGCATCCTCCATCACTAATGATTTCTCTAGGCATACCAATTCGAGAGAAATATTGTCTCTAACAAACTTGATCACAACGTGGCGATCGTTTGTCTTAGTAGCTATTGCTTCAACCCACTTAGACACATAGTCAACAGCTAATAAGATGTAAAAGTTTCCATAGGAATTGACAAAAGGACCCATAAAATCTATACCCCACACATCAAATATTTCTATTATTAGTATAGGACTAAGTGGCATCATATTACGTCGGGTCAACTTCCCTAATTTCTGATATCTTTCACAGCTTTGACAAAATAGGTGGGAGTCCTTAAAAAAAGTTGGCCAATAAAGACCGGATTGCAAAACCTTCATTGCTATTTTCTTAGAACTAAAGTGACCCCCACAAGCTCCAGAATGACAAAAAGTCAAGACACTGGAGATTTGGTTGTCAGGTATATAACGACGGATGATCTGATCAGGGCAGTACTTGAATAAGTATGGATCATCCCAGAAAAAATATTTAACCTCAAAAAAGAACTTAACTCTATCCTGTTTAGACCAATGGTCAGGCATTTGACCAGTTACCAAATAATTAACAATGTCAGCAAACCAGGGTAACTCAGAGATGGAAAATAATTGTTCATCGTGGAACGTATCATGGATTGGTATCTCATCATCTCTAGTCTCATCAAGAATACGGGATAAATGGTCAGCTACTACATTTTCAGACCCTTTCTTATGACGAATATCTAGAGTAAATTCTTGGAATAACAAAACCCATCTGATCAGCCGAGGTTTTGAATCCTTCTTTGAAAGGAGATATTTGAGTGTGGCATGATCAGAATAGACTATGACCTTAGACCCTAGGAGATATGATCTAAATTTCTCCAAAGCAAAAACGATGGCTAACAGTAGTAGTATAGTTTAACTGGGCATCGTTTAGGGTCCTACTAGCATAATAAATCACACTAGGTGCTTTATCACGTCGTTGGCCAAGGACAACACCAACCGCATAATCGGACGCATCACACATGAGTTCAAATGGGAGGTTCCAATCGGGTGGTTGGATGATAGGCACAGAAGTCAATAATAATTTAAGCTTCTCAAAAGCTTGAACACAGGCTTCATCAAATACAAAAGCAGTATCTTTAGCAAGTAGGTTCGATAGAGGTAAGGCAATCTTGCTAAAGTCTTTGATGAAACGACGATAAAATCCAGCATGGTCAAGGAAAGATCTAACATCTGTTACATTCTTAGGTGGTCTTAATTTTGAAATTAGGTCAACCTTGGCTTTATCAACTTCTATTCCCTTAGAGGACACCATACGTCCTAACACTATTCCAGATTTAACCATAAAATGACATTTTTCCCAATTAAGGACTAAGTTCTTTTCTTTACAACGTTCTAGAACTAGTGTAAGGTGGTGCAAACATTCATCGAAAGAGGATCCTAAACCGAAAAATCATCCATGAAGACCTCGAGAAATCGCTCAACCATGTCCGAGAAAACACTTAGCATGCAACGTTGGAATGTTGCGGGTGCATTGCACAACCCAAAAGGCATACGCCTGTAAGCAAAAGTACCAAATGGACATGTGAAGGTTGTTTTCTCTTGGTCCTCTGGTGCTATAGGGATTTGGTTATAACCATAGTATCCATCTAAGAAACAATAATGGTTGTGGCCAGCTAATCTTTCTAACATCTGGTCGATGAATGGTAAAAGAAAGTGGTCTTTTCTAGAGGCTGAGTTCAGCTTACGGTAGTCTATACATACTCTCCACCCGGTGGTAACACGGGTAGGTATCAATTCACTGTTCTCATTCGCAACTACCGTAATCCCAGACTACCGTAATCCCAGACTTCTTTGGGACAACCTGGACAGGACTGACCCATTTACTATCAGAGATGGGGTATATGATACCCGCATCTAACAACTTGAGCACTTCAGTGCGAACAACTTCCTTCATATTAGGATTCAAACGTTTCTGCATTTCTCTTGAGGTTTTGGCACCTTCTTCTAGGTAGATGTGGTGCATACAATCAACATGACTAACTCCTTTCAAATCTGCTATAGTCCACCCTATTGCAGTTTTGTGCTCACAAAGAACACTAACTAGTCTACTTTCCTGATCGGGCTCTAAGTCAGAGGCAATTATGGCAGGAAAAGTATTTTCACTACCAAGAAATACATAATTTCAGTGTATCTGGTAGCGGCTTTAATTCAAGGGTGGGGGCCTTAACTGATGATGGGAGGGGTTTATCTATGGTCGGCGGAAGAGGTTCTGGTTTACAATGCCATTTACCATAATTTATTACTGGCGTAGAATCTAACAACGCATTAAGTTCTTCAAAATGACTATCCTCATCATAGTAGGCTCCAAAGTGGGCCAAGCACGCCTCTAAAAGATCGCTAACACTATTGGTGGTAAAGGTATTCTCAACTAGAGAATCAATCATGCATATATACTCATAGCGTTCAGGGTCCGGTGGGGCTTGTAACGCCTTCAAAACGTTCACCGATATTTTCTGATTCCCAAAGGAAAATTCTAATAGTCCAGTTTGACAATGTATGACTGCATTTGCAGTGGCTAGAAACGAACGACCTAGGATGATTGGGATATTAATATCTTGACTAGAGACAAGTTGAGTGTCTAAAATCACAAAGTCAACTGGATAGATAAAGTTTTCTACCTGAACCAAAACCTTCAATAATTCCACGTGGGATTTTGACTGACCTATCGGCTAACTGTAGTGTTATCCTAGTTGGTTTCATCTCACCTAGTCCAAGTTGTTCATATACCGAGAACGGTAACAGATTCACACTAGCCCCGAGATCTAATAGAGCATTGTTTATCGTTTGTTTACCTATGTCACATGTGACAGTAGGACAACCATGATCTTTAAATTTGACTGGGTACTTTTGTGAGATTATGGAACTAACTTGTTGGGCCAAAAATGTTTTTTTTATGGACACTCGCGTCTCTCTTGACAATACACATCTCTTTTAGGAACTTGGCCATAGTCGGTACATGTTTTATTGCATCTAACAAGGGCAGGTTGATCTTAACTTGCTTAAAGATGTCTAGGATTTCAGCATATCTGCTAGGATTTTTCTTAGCGAGTCTCTGAGGAAATGGTTCAGGTGGTACGTATACTCTCTCAGGGATATTTTCCTCACTTGGACTCTTAACACTCTCGGGCTCATTAGGGTCTTTAGACGAAGTTTGATCAACTTCAGTCTCTTTTTCAGCTGGACTCTTGTCCTTAGGTGGTTCTACCGAGTTCTCTAATGTTTTACCACTCCTAAGGGTGACAACTGCTTTGACATGTTCGTTGTGGTTAGAACTACCTGACCCATTAACCTGGTTAACTCCTTTGGGATTCGGAGTCGGTTGGCTAGGAAATCTCCCATTCTCCCTATCACTTAACCTATTTGACAGTTGACTTATTTGAGTCTCTATGTTGACAATAGCTCGGTCACTGTTTTGTTGGTTACCTTGAATTTCATCGAACCTATGACCTAAAGTGTCAAAATTTTCTTTAGTCTCGGCATTATTTCAGACACCACCTTCAATAAAGAGTCTTAGAGTTTCCTCTAGAGACGACACCTTTTGGTCGACTGGGCTCAGTTGAGGTTAGTTTCTAGGAAAACCTGGTGGTGGGTTGCTAGATGGGCTACCCTGATGGGCACCTTTGGACCACGAAAAATTAGGATTATGTCTCCAACCAGGGTTATAAGTATTAGAATAGGGATCAAACTTGGGTGACTCTCATATTTAGAGTTCATACCACCATGTAGGACACTAACCTGGTCAGGAGTAGTTTCATTAGGGTAAAACAAAGGACAGTGAGGTCCAATATGACTTTGATCACCACAAATGGTACATGGATAGGTTTTGGGCTCACTGTTACAACTCATAGTCTGGTTAGACCCTTGGTTCATCTCTAAGGCCTCTAGACGCCTAAGGATATCCGACCCATTATCGACTCTATTGACCCTATGTATAGGGTTCCTAGTTACTTCGGGCTCCCTCATTGAAGCCCATTGTCTAGTTTTATCAGCTAACTCGACAAACTCGTCAAAACATACCTCTGGGTATTGATGGGCAAATTCTCCACCACTAATTGTTTCTACATGCATTTTGGTTTCACTATCTAGGCCCTCATATAAAATTTGGGCCATGTGGCCTTTCTCAAAGCCATGGTGTGGGCATTGGTATAACAATTCATTAAAACTTTCTATGTAATCATGTAGGCTCTCACCTATGTTCTGCTTAAAGGTTTGGATAGACTGCCTAACAACAACAGTCTTGTGGTGTGGGTAGAACTTCTTAACAAAGGCCTCTACAAGGCCATCCCAAGTGGTGATTGTTTTAGAGGAAATCAAATGGTACCACTCATTGGCTCTCTCTTCTAGGGAAAAAGAAAACAAACGCAACCTAAGCACATCTTTGGTGACGTTCGGATAATTCATTGTGTCACAAATCATCTCGAAGTCTCTTATATGGGTATATGGGTTTTCATTCTCTATTCCCCTAAATTTTCGAAGCATGCTAAATGTCCCAGGTTTAATGTCAAATTTCACAGTAGTAGACGACAAAACAACTCCTGGGTTACGTACCACTCTAGATGGGTTCATCCTATCTCTAAGGGTTTTGGTCGGCGGGGCTTCATCATCACTAACCATGTCGACAAAAATAGAATTACCACCTAAATCCGTGTAACGGGTCGGACTCAAATTAAAAAGGTCGTTCTCTACAAGTCTATCTCCTACCCGTTTCCAACGTCGCATACACAAGCAAGAATACCAGTGTTTAGCAAGAAATTGTGCACATGCAAATGTTGGGGTTCACTAATTCAGGTAAGCTTGGGTTACCTACAACAAATTATACCTACAGTCAAAGACTGGTCACAGGTACTGGGCTGAGGTTTGTGGTGTTTCGGATGATAACTCCCAGAGGGTTCACCGTACTAAACCACGTGTTTTCCTAAAATCGGTGCCAGACGAAATGCAATTGGTGTGTGCGTGTTTTTTTAAAAATAAATAATAGAAAATAAAGGAAGTATGTACAAAAGGAAATAAAATCTAAAAGAATTAAAAAAAAATTATTTTTTATTACCTGCACAATAAATGAAGAATATTACCTGCACAATAAAAATAAGAAAAATACCCAAGTAAAATCAAAGAAAAAAATTAATTAAACTAAACAAAAAAAAAACTAAAAACACTAAAAAGAAAAGATAAAAATCTAAAACCTAGCCTAAAGGCAAGTCCGCGTCGGCGGCGCCAAAAACTGGTGTAGTTTTTACAGTGGAAGTAAGGAATTCGGTTCTCAGACTCTTTTTAAGGATTCAGTTTTAAGACTAATTAAGAAAAGATTACTAGACAAAAATTGCTAAAAATGATTCTTGTATTCAACTAAAGCAGTCTAGGATGTCAAGATTCCATCACTACTACGCATACTAAATGATTGTAACTATTCCCTATAACACTCTCTCAAAATTACACAAGACGATTTAGGACAAATAATACGTCTCGGAAAATAAATCTTTTCAAACAATTATTTTTCTCAAAGAATTAACAATCTTCTTCACTTTTAAATGCTAGTCTCTAACAAAGAATACATAAGTCACTATTTAAGCATTATAGGGCACATGAAGAAAATCATTATCGTGATAAATCGAGAATAAGGACCAAGATAATTGTTATAGAAAATAATCAATCTCAAAATTACACAAGACGATTTAGGACAAATAATACGTCTCGGAAAATAAATCTTTTCAAATAATTATTTTTCTCAAAGAATTAACAATCTTCTTCACTTTTAAATGCTGGTCTCTAACAAAGAATATATAAGTCAGTATTTAAGCATTATAGGGCACATGAAGAAAATCATTATCGTGACAAATCGAGAATAAGGACCAAGAGAATTGTTATAGAAAATAATCAATCTCAAAATTACACAAGACGATTTAGGACAAATAATACGTCTCGGAAAATAAATCTTTTCAAATAATTATTTTTCTCAAAGAATTAACAATCTTCTTCACTTTTAAATGCTGGTCTCTAACAAAGAATATATAAGTCAGTATTTAAGCATTATAGGGCACATGAAGAAAATCATTATCGTGACAAATCGAGAATAAGGACCAAGAGAATTGTTATAGAAAATAATCAAAATATATTAACACACAGAGTAGGACTTCCTCTCTAATCCTAGATAGAAATTTAGCTACTCATGGCAAAATTAAAGAAAGAAAAGAAATAAACCATCATATTTATTTGAATAGAAATGCTTACAAGACGGAGCCGTTTCGGTGCCAAGCAATGTAACTAAGCAATATTCGCCTTAATTTTGATTACAATGGATTTATTCACTTCTTTTTCTTAGTTTACCAAGCACCAAACAGCTGACAAATCAATGAAAAGACAAAAGCCTCCAAAGTGAAAAACGTGAGCAGCTTCCCAAACTTTTTGTAAGTCCTCCAAAACTGACGACCCCCTCTTTATATAGCCTACCACTTCCTTTAGTTTCCATAGTGGTGGGATTTTTAATTAATTCTTCAAATCTTGCATGCACGGTCATGAGTGTGCTGGTTTAGATTCATTTGTTAAATGAATTTCAAATTATCCATATTTCCTTCCTAATATGTAATGGAAACTTCCAAACTAGTCAAATCACTTTCACTTTTTATATCTTCCTTTATGATGTCGACATTTAGCATTCTTCCCTGATTTTCCTTCATTTCTTCATTGAAAAATATCTTCCCATTATTAAATATATGAATTTTATTTCCTTGTGTAGTATAATTGCATGCATACGAGTAATTGAGTGTGGGGAGCTTGTGGAGTTGTGTGGAAATGTGGAGCAGGGCCTTCCTTCTTTTGCTTCCTTACTGGCTCTGTCTACTATGGTCCAAGAACCAATAATGATAGTGCCTTGAGATAGTCGGATTGGCTATTTATATCATTTTACGTGCAAAGTCCCGGCATTCTATCCCACTCCAGCTTAATTTTCCAAACACTGCAAAACTAAACAAAACCATCAAATTGTACAAAATAGAGAACTAAAAATTGTAAATTGAGATGTAAAAATGTCGTGTTTACACGCTTATCATCATGCTTTTAATTTTATCTTTAGAACATTGCGGACAATGTTAGATTTAAGTTTGTGGGTATGGGAGAAACTTTTTAGTTGCAATAATTAAACTCCAGAGCCTAGAAATTTATGCTTATTAAGGATGACACTAACCAATCTAAGTGGATGTAAGCATCTTGGTTGTAGGAGTTGAGGAACCAATCTGAGTGGATGGAAACATCTGTACAGAGTCTATTCATAAAAGCACAGACCTCAGGTGTTAGAAATAACATGATAACGTGTATACATATGAATAAACAAATTACAAAAGAATTCATTTTACATACGCTTGATTCCAAGTTTCAACATCACAATAACGTGTATATATTCAATCAATAAATGTCGTTTTTGGCATTTGAATAACAACATATTTTTCTCCCCCTAAAGGTAAGCTAGGTAAATATTCAATCTGAACATCTTTGTTATTCCCATTTTTGTAGTCAGAATTACTACAACAACAATATGATATGTTTCTCCCCATTAGTCAATGCTTTACTCTTTCGTTAGATATAACGTATAAGCACAATTGTTTTTTCCTTAGTGATTGAAAATCACTTTTTTACTCCATATATTTCTCTCCCTTTTTTTCATAAAATGATAATGGTTCGAGCAAATAAAGACCGAAAGGATCTTATAAATCTAAAAGACTTGTAAACAACCTATATGAGTTAAGCACGAAGGTTTCACAGACCATCTTATTCCTTTGGTACCACAGATCCGAACGCAGCACCAAGATTGAGACTAACCACAGGTCCTTAACCATTCTACTACGCCCTTTCGCTTCCTTGTTAGCAGCAAGTAAGTTATAATGAGGAACAATATGGAAAATACCTGCCAGCCATTGTCAAGCCCGATTCGCAGCACTACAGCTCCAAAGAACATGTTCCAAAGACTCCTCCTCAATCTGGCACACACTGCACCTCGACGGAAGAGTTATCTTGAACCTTCTCTTTACTTTATCCAGAGTTGCACAAGCTCCCCTGACAAACTTCCAATTTTGCGCTGCCAAAGAAGGGTGCACAACACTCTTCCATAACAGATTTGCCTCCTCCAGCACCGGATATCTCATCCTCACCAGCTCCCTTGCAGACTTAACAGAGAATAAACCTTTAAGGTCCGACATCCATATCTTCCTATCACTGCCTGTGTGCCTCCTTGGAAAGCTCTCCAGATCCACACCAGCACTGACGAGGTCGTCCATATGAACTCCTTACAGCTGCCATTGATCCTGCACAATGATATCACTAACCCTTGCATTTCTGTCAAGGTCAGGTTGTTGCAAAACATCTGCCAAAGTTTCAGACCCATACCATACATCATAAAATAGTGAAGTTGCTCTACCGTCACCAATTAAAGATTTAATATTGCACATAACTTCAGTGTGCACCCAAAAAACAAATGACAGGATATATGTTCAACAAGGTAGAAAATCTTGAGATTCTGAATTTTTTCAGAGTTAAATCTCGTAGGGTGAAGATGTTAGAGCCTGTTGAGTGTTTTTGGCAACCTCCTATGCACAATCAGCTCTTGCTGTGCTGTGACGGTGCCTATAGAGGCAATCCAGGGGTGGCGAGAGCTGGTGTGGTGGCGAGAAATTCTGCATGTGAAGTGGTTGGGGCGATGTGTGTTGGTCTTGGAATTATTTCCAATTATATGGCGGAGTTGTATATCATTCTGATTGGTTTAGAATGGTCAGTTCAATGAAGATACCGAGATGTTCTAGTGCGTACTGATTCATCAAGTGTCATAACAGCTTTGGAATGGGATTCTATTCCTTGGTCTGCTAGACAGAGATGGTATGATGTAAAGGGCATGTTTGATTCTATAAATTTTGTGCACACGTACCGTGAAGCCAATTTCGCAGCTGACAAGATGGCGAAGACTGGTTGCTTATTAGATAATGGAGTGAGACTCACTTTTGTTGGTCGTCCTGATTTGTTAAACTCAATAGAGTTCCCATATGTTTCCTATTTTCGATTGAAATAGTACTTTGAGTTTTGGGGTTGCTGTGACCTCTTTTCTCATGTACTATCTTGTAAATGTCTCTTTTCTTTAATACAATTTTTTGACTTATCAAAAAAAAATGAAGGTTTCACATACCACTTTAGATAGCCAATATTAAAATCGAAACTACAAGTAATTTAGTTTTAATATGTTATCAAGGAACAATTTCCCGAAGCAATTTTCCCTAATAGTTTAACATATCGACAAAGAAACTTAATTCCCTTGTTAAACCGATTGTGTATGTAAAATCGCTTATTTCGACAAAACCAAAATAAAGATCAGAATTAACTTTATTTCTCTCATCAGGCTCTAATTATTCACACAATAACTTAGACCTTTCTCTTCAGACAAGAAAAACACTAGGTTAGTTAACTAATCTTTCTTGTCAAGGCATTCAATTAGACTTGAACAACCGAATCCCCCAGTTTGATAAGTCTAACTAAGATCAGAATTAACTCAGTTTCTCTTATCCGGAATTAGTTTGGACTAAAAAAATGATCCCGTATTTTGTTAAGACATAAACAATAAATACAAACCAAAACAAATTGACTTGCACAATTATTTTTTAACCGAAAGCAATTGAAACAAACATAAACATTATAACACCGCAGTTGCACCGAATTTCGTTAAGCAAAAACACTTGATACCCAACAACAAAGAAGATACCAAACGGTAAACCAAATAAATTGACACAGTTTTTTCTTACTCGGAAACAGTTGAATCAAACACACATCCATACACAATATAATGGAACATATCAATTGTACCGAAATTTTGTTAAGCAAAAGCAAAAATATATGCAATATGAACAGGATTTTCTTAAACAGGAAAACGATTAACTAACAAATTCGTTACCTCAAATTCTGCAACCTCTTCTCCACGCCTTGATAGCAAAATCGCAATGCCACATCAAATGATCTAACGTTTCTTCCTCCCTATTACACAAACATCATTTATTCACAAGCGTAGCACAATCTCCTCTTAGTATTTTCCAGTTCCTCGCAGCCAAGGCAGGGTGCACAGTGGCCTCCATAAAAAAATTTCTCCTACCAGCTTAGCATACTTCTTCCGAATTAAGGATTTCGCAGCACTGACAGTAAAACTACCTGTGTAGTTGGGCTTCCAAACCCTGCGATCAACACCATTCAAAGTCCTAGGCAAATCCTCTTCAACGAAACCAGCAGCTAGCAAATTATTCCGACATTCTTCACTCAAATTCCAGCCTCCTTCATTCAGCATATCACCTACCAAAATAGCATAATCCAAAGCATAATCTTCAAGTAAATCAGCAATAGCTACATCCCCGAACCATACATCATAGTAAAGAGAAGAATTACGGCCATCACCAATTAAAACCTTAAAATTATCCTCCACCAAAGAGTAAACCCATTTAATATCTGGAAGAATAGAAGATTTCACATAATGAACCAACTTAGCATTCCTCATGAAAAATTTGGCTCGAAGAAAACGAGCCCAAACCTTACTAGAGTTACGGATTTTCCACCAACGCGTCAAGCTTGGGAGTGGATTGAAGGTATTTTCAAAATTAAACCTCATTATGATATTATTACTTCTTACCAAGAGGCAAAAAATCATAGTGGTATTGTTAAGGATTTGTGGTTGGTAGTGAATTTGGTTGTGCGTTCAGAATTATGGTTCACTAGAAACAAAAAAGTGTATGAAAAGAAGAACCCTTGTTGGTCTTTATTTCAAAAACGTGTTTTTAGTTTGATGCAAGATTATTCAGTTCGTATGAAGAGTTATATGCATAATTCTTTGGATGACTTGAGAATTCTGGAGTTTTTTAGAGTTCGGCATAGAAAGGTGAAGTTTACTGATCCTAAGGAGTGTTGTTGGATTCCTCCTAAGGATAATGAATTGCTTTTGTGCACGGATGGCGCCTCAAGAGGTAATCCAGGGGTGGCGGGAGCTGGTGTTGTTGCAAGGAATGCAAATTGTGAAGTGGTTGGTGCAATGTGTATTGTCTTGGGAGTTACTTCTAATTATTTGGCTGAATTGTATGGTATTATTGTGGGTTTGGATTGGGCAGTTCAGTGGGGGTATGCTTGCATTGTTATTAGATCAGATTCTACAAGTGTGTTGAAGGCTTTGGCAGAAGACAACGTTCCTTGGTTTGCTAGGCAAAGATGGATGGAAGTTAAAGGTTTATATGGTTCAATTCGTTTTGAACATTCTTTTAGAGAGGCAAATTTTGCAGCTGATGCCATGGCAAAACGTGGTTGTTTATTAGAGGATGGGGTTGGTTTTCACTTTGAAGGTCGACCAGTTTTCTTAAGTTCAATTGAGTTTCCAAATGTAATTTATTATCGTTTTAAATAGATTTTAGGATTTTTTTAGGGGTCACTTTGTCCCCTTTTCTCCTTCACCTATCTTGTAAATATTTTTTTATCAATTTATTTTCTTGACTTAGCAAAAATAAAAAAAAAACGGATTTTCCACCAAAGACCCATAAGAAGCGCTCTATTCGTAACACTCAATTGAGTTATACCCAAACCACCTTCCTGATAAGGAGCACAAATCTTGTCATAAGCCACAACAAAAGACCTACTCACTTTTGAATCACCAGACCATAAAAAATTCTAAATTGCAACTTCACACTCATGAATAAATTTTCTTGGCCACTTATAAACAGCCATATTATGAATCGAATAACTAGCTAACACGGATTTTACCAACAACACTCTGTGTTGAAAAGAAAGCATCCTTCCCTTCCAACCCGCAAGTTGTTCTTTGATCTTCTCAACAACATTGGATACATGATGATATTTAATGGCTTCAGGCATAACCTTAACCCCTAAATACCTATCTGGAAAAATAGCAATAGGCATCCCCAGAAAAGCAGAAATAGTAGCTCTCCTATTCAAAGAACCACCACCAAAATATAGTTTACTCTTCTCTCGACTTACTGTTTGACCTGAAGCACGTTGATATAAACCCAACAAATCCACAAGATTTCTCAAACTCTTCATGTTACCTTTACAGAAAATCATAATGTCATCAGCAAAAAAGAGATGGGTAGGAGCAATACCTTTTCTATTAACCATATGAGTCATCTTGCCCTCACGAAAGAGTTTCGGGATATTTCTGCTTAAAACATCCTCAATCAACACAAAAATAAGAGGCTACAAAGGGTCACCCTGACGAAGCCCTCTATCAATACTGAAGAAACCTTCCGGGCTACCATTGACGAGAACCGAAATTCTAGCAGACTTGAGAATTTGGAGAATCCAGTCACACCAACTCTCAGAAAAACCATATCTTCGAAACACCTCCAAGATGAAAGTCCAACTAACCGCGTCAAATGCCTGAGTTATATCAAGTTTTAACCCAACATTACCATCTTTCCGCTTAATCTGTGTTTCATTCACCAGCTCTGAAGCTAGACTAATATTTTCATGGATATTTCTCCCTTTCATAAACGCCACTTGTTCCTCAGAAATAAAGTTATCCAAAACACTACCAAGCCTCGTAGCTAAAATCTTAGTAAAAATCTTAAAAAAGAAATTACTAAGACCGTCGGCCTAAAGTTACGAAGAGTATTAGCACCTCTCTCTTTAGGCAGAAGCATGAGAAGACTAGAATTCACGCGGTGACGAATGAATCTATTAGACCAACAAAACAGAATAGCATTAACCAAATCCTCCCGGATAATCTCCCAACAATGCCTATAGAAAAAACCAGCAAACCCATCCGGCCCTGGCGCACTATCCGCACCCAAATCAAAAACCGCTGCATGAATCTCATCAATTGAGGGCAACTGATCCATTATAGCACTCTCCTCAAGAGAAATACTATTATGATCAATATTAAAAAGAGCTTCAACTGGAACTGAATCATCACCATTAAACTTTGCCTCATAATAATCAACAATAACGTTACGAATTTGATTACAATCAGTCACCGTTACCCCATTAGCATCCACCAATTCCGAAATAGTATTACTACTCCTACGAATACACTACAATGGGAAACCTCCTTTCTTAATTTCTGTTGAACATCCTAATGTTGCTTATTTTCGGTTCAAATAGTTTCAAGTTTTTGGGGTTGCTGTAACCTCTTTTCTTGTAAACTATTTCTTGTAAATTTTGTTATCTATTAATACAAATTTTTGACTTATCAAAAAAAAAAACCCAAGTCCCCAGGTCCTAAAATATCCGCAATAGAGATATCACGCCACCAAGAATCAAAATATAATGATGTGGATCTACCATCAACTAACAGCACCGTTGAATTGAATTCAACTTCAGGGTAAACCCACCGAAAACCTGGAAAAATATAAGACTTTGTATATCTAACTAAGTGCCCATTCTTAGTAAAGAATTTAGCACTTAAAAAACTCGCCCAGACTTTTTTAGAATTACAAATCTTCCAACACAGCTTCATAAGCATGGCCTTGTTCATTACCCGCATTTGAGTGATACCAAGACCCCCCTTAGAATACGGAGCACAAACTTTATCATAAGCTACTACAAAAGATTTACTTACCTTGGAATCACCCTACCATAAGAAGTTGTAGATTTGATAAACTCCTTTTGAAAAAATAAATCCTTCAAAAACTTTTGTTGAATATCAAATTTTGTAGTTGTACAAAATATCTCATGTTCTTCTTTTGTTGTTAACTGAATAGCACTCACCTTGGGCTGTGTTTGCAAGCCCAAGTTTGAATCCGAGCAAAAAGAGTCCTTGTTGGTTTCAAGTTCTTCACGTCCAGAGTCCAAGTGTGTTTGGCTTTATGTGTCTTCCTTGGACTCTTCTTGTAACACACTGAATTTGTTCGGAGATAAAACTCCACCAGCACTAACTTTCTCCTGTGTAGCTCTTTCCAAATCCTCACGAACCTTCATTAAATTAGCTAGATCTTCTTCCATTTTTTTTCCAAGCTCCAAAACAATACGCTCTTCAGTACTTAATTCAACACCTTGTTCCACTTGAGCCTTGAGCTGTGCTACCACACCAAGAAGTTCAAGGTTTTCCGAACTGAATTTGGCTTGTTGTTTACCATTGTGTTGTACGTCATCTGCTAGTGTATAGTCTTCAGCAGTAAACTGAAAAAATGCACCCCCATTATATCTTTTCGTGATTGCCTGCTCTAATACCAATTGAAAAGATGAGGGTACCCAAATACACCACAATCTTTTTGTTTCAACCTATAAGTCCTCTTAACAAGTGTGATCATCTATGGACAAAGTCGAGACAATACAACAACTTATGTATTCACACTTTGTGTAATCGTCTATGGATACGAGATCGAGACAATACGACAAAAAGATAACTTGTGTGATTGACTATGGATACAAGATCGAGATGATACGACAATCAAAGTGTGCTACTTGATAATAGGTTCGGTAATAACCAAACTCTATAGAATCACTATCAAGTATAATGGAGTTAACGTATGTGAATTTTACTTTATTATAATAGACGATTATAATGCGGAAATCAAAGTAAAAGACACAACAAGATTTTGTTAACGAGGAAACTGCAAATGTAGAAGAACCCCGGGACCTAGTCCAGTTTTGAATACTCTCAGAAAAAAGCCTATATACAAAATCTAAACCAACTTTGTATTGTTGAGACCAAGCAGACTACCCCTAGCTACTTAGTTCCCTCGGTATCCCTGCGCCTTCGGCTTCTAGAGTCACGCACGTGAATAACAAGTGCTTTGGATCGTATTCCAAACAACAAAGGAAGAATCTGTTTAGTAATCACTCTAATCAATCTTTGCTACAAGATATAGATGAGTTGTTGACAAAGGCTCTTCCATTTAATCTAATAAACTCATTTGTTTAGTTAGATCTATCTAACTTTAACACCCAAATAGTCAAGTATATATTCGCACTCAACCGAATAAATCTGATTCTAGTTGGATCCCATCCGACCAAGTTTTGTGCACAGAATTCACAAGATACGAAAACCAATAAGAAATCTTCTTCGTCTTCAGATATTCTCTTGCGTTCAATCACGCACAGAACAGAGTCTTTTAACAATGGATTATCACAAGATGTCTTTAGATCTAACAACAGTTCTAAATATCCCGTCGATACTTCGATTTATTTAGAGTGAATCTTATATCAGAAGAGAAGATTCTCAAGAATAAATAAACTAGGTGCAATCAAAGTTTCAACAACCATTAGTCAATCAAATCAATCGGAAACTAATAACACTGCAATTATCTAGTTTCCCACCAACGGTACTCGTAGAGCTTCTTGATCCCACAAAAGTCTTTAAACGAGCGGTCGTAAGAGATTTCACCTAATTATGATACTTTCCTCTCAGAATAGACGGCTCCACCAGAAACAACAAGAAATGAAGTTTGCCCGGCTCTTAGGATGGTCTGCTAGAAATGCAAACTTAGGTATTTATAGAACAAGGATGTTTGGACACAAAGGAATTTCCAAAACCGAAAATATTCTCAAGATATACAATGAATGGCAAAATTCGGTTTTCATAATTCTAATAAAAGCTTGTGCAATATTTCCGAAATCTCTCAATAGGAAATCTCCAATTAGTAAATGCATATTACTAATTTTGATCCGGAGGGGCAAAATACATCTTGCGCTTCTGTTTGGGTTAGTTTCCCTGGCTTGTACATAGAATTATGGACAAAAAGGATTCTATTATCTATTGCAAAAATTCTTGGGAAGCCAATTGCTATTGATCAGAAAACTTTGGACTGCTGTACTTATTGATATTGATTTTGCTAAACCAATTCCTAAAAGAATTCGTTTGAAAGCTAATGGCAATGAGTTTTGGCAATATGTTGAAGTCCAGGATTTGTAGAATATCAAGTTTTGCACACATTGTAAGTTTATGGGTCATAAGTTCGAAAATTGTCTTGCTGCTCGCAAGCTTTTGGGAGGTTCTAAATCTTCTAATATGTCTCAAAAAACTTAGAAAGATGATAAAGAGGTTAACAATCCAAATAAAAAGTATGCTTGGAGTGAAGTACGTGGAAAAAATAACGTGAATGGTAATGGTTCCAATGCAGACAAGGGCATTCATTTTGAAGTTATTGTTTCCCATGAAAACCATGCAGAGAACGTCAATAATATTGAAGCAAAGGAAGGTATTCAGTCTGTTGGTGCTATTACAGCACAAACTGACCAAGGTGTTGGATTTTCTTCACATCAAGAGAAAGAATTAGCTGAGGATAAAAATTGGAGGATGATCTTAATAGCTCTTTTGTTGAGTATCGTGAAGCTCAGCTCAAACTAATAAGATGTAAAAATGCAATTGCAGCAAAAAAGGATATTGCAGCACGTAAAAGTTATATTCATGCAGTTCATGAAGCTGTTCCGTCAGATAGTATGCAAAGTAATTCGGAGATTACTAGCAAGCAAACTCAGTCAAGGACTAACGTGGAATCTGGCGTGGTTATGCAGAAGCAAACTTCCGTGCCCAATAAGAACTCGGAGTCTGTATCCAAGAAAAACTTGGTTTTGGAAACTCAGCAGCAGTTCGTGTACAAGGAAAACTCTGAGATTATGTCCGTGAATTGTCATACTCAGGCCTTGAATATCTCTCCAGGTTTGAATACAAAGCCAGGGTCTGTACCCAACTCGGTTTTGGAACTTATTCCAAGTCAGAGTCCGTGAATAAGAATAAGCATGCCAAGCAAGCTGGAAATCAAGCCGTGACTAATTCTGAGGCTAACTCTAAACAAGAGTCATCTAAAGAGGATTGGAAAACAGTTAAAGGTAAGAACTCCGCTACTAAGAGTACACCTTTTAAATTTAAATCTTTTGAAACTCCTTATGTGGATGCAATTTTTCAATCTGAATTAGTGGTGAATAACAAGTATGGTGCTCTAGCTTCTGAGTTAGGCCTTGCTAATGATTCAAGTGAGGTTTTGGTGGAGGAGGAACAAGATGATTCTAGTGACTCAGACATTAGTATGGGTTCGAAAGAATGGGGTGAAGTTGATGCAGATATTATAGCAAGGAAACAAGCTAGAAAAGTGGCCAAGAAAGCTGCAAAACTGTTGGCCTTGCGGTCTTTGCAATCTGATGCTAGCTTGGAGTTCAATAAGTCCAATGAGGAATCTCTAGGTTGCGACAATGATCATAACAAGGAAACAACAACCGGGTTTGATATTAATAATATTTTATCTATGGAGGAGTTAGAGGAGTCAAGTAACATTGAGAATATTGAAGTGCGTGAAAATTTTATTAGGAATCCAGCCTTTAGACAAGACTATTTCAAGGAGAAAAAGGAGCTAATGGATAGAATGACACCTAAGAAAAAAGCTCAATCTCCTATTAAGCTTATTCCTGGTGGTAATTATGCATCAGATGAGGATGAATATGATGATATTTATGAAGATGAATACAGGCATCCATATGGAGACCTTGATTTGACACAAACAATTGCTGATCTTCATTCCAAGAAGAGGAATTTTAGAGTTGGAAACAAGGGGCGCAAACGATTTTAATGTTCCTAGTTTTTCACTTTATGTTATTTATTTGTGTTTATGAGCTTATTTTATGAGCTTTTAGCGTTTTCCTGCCCCTTTGGTTTATGGGGGTGGGGAGGCCTTGAGCCTCCCATCTTGTAATTCTTGTAATTACGTTTTTTTGTTATAATAAACCTTGGACTTAACAAAAAAAAAGCATATTACTAATTTTTATTCTCTAGAGATATGCATTTAATTGCTGGTAATTAAAGCATATAAAACCAAAAACTTAATTAAAAGATTCTCAATTTATTTCGGCACAGGATCACCTTGAGTAATAAGGAATATCTTTGAATAATAAATGATGAGAGTTATTGTTCGTGTTCAAAGTATGTTGACATCTTTTCACTGCAAATCCTTATTTCATATTTACATGGATTTGCATTCTTTTAATCAATTATACCACACTTCCAAACAAGTTTAGAATTGGTGCACCTGTTTTCCAAGACTACTATGTGATTAATCAAATACCAAATCACATACATGGGTTCAACCGGTTCAACCAATTACTAGGATCAGGTATACCTAATTATGGAAATACTTGTGATCGATCACACTAGTCACTAGGATCGATTACACCAGTTGCAAGGATCGGTTCCATATACACATGGTCTTACTTGTGATTGGTCACACCATTTACACCAATTACAAGGATAGATTACACATACTCAGGATCAGTCACATCAATTACTAGGATCGGTCACACCGAATACAAGAATCAATCATACCATCACATGGTGATTACTAAGGATCGGTTACATAACATAACATAAGTTAAAGATCTGTTCTACCATCTCAGACATATTGGTCATCCAAAGATTTGCAATGAACAGCCGGACCAATAAGCCTAATGATTTTCCTTTCGATTCATAAAAAAAGTTCATGAATGTACTTCCTTTAAACAAAAGTAAAACATTGTTTCCTAGGATGAAATCTTCACGATAACCCATTCACATAATCACAAAAATAAGCCTAATGATTATGTCGATGTCATATCTACGAAGTTCATAAGATAAGCGTTATACTTCATAATCTAATTCCCTAATATTATGATCGTATTATTATGATCGTGTCACATCACTAGAGTATTATACAATATGTACAGTATATACAGCGTCGCAGTTATGTTTTCAATATAACACGACTTGAAAGATACGTTAGGAATGAAACAACTCAAGTCAATATTATTAACCTCAACTGGAAGGATGATGTCGCAGTTGTAGTTCGCCACTTCTTCACATTCTTCAGGTCTTCGGAGTAATACTTGTATGTTTCAACATTCCTATACTTTCTAGTCTAACCTAAACGTAGTTGACTCTAGTATTTAATCAAGCGAGTCTAGATGAGTTTTAATACTAAAATATGACAACCAAATTTGACATACCAACGTTTGGTGAGTTCAATCGAGCTATGTACTAACAAAATTTCTCTTACAAAGGTAGAGCTCCACCAGCAAACCTGGATGTATGCTAGCTGCAGATGATATTTTTGAAAATGAGGAATGGATTGTTGACAGTGGTGCTAATAATCACACTACTTCTGATGCATCTGCTCTTCCAGAAGCTACTTCTTATGATGGTACTGAGATGATAAATACATCTAATGGTGGAGGTATGTCTATAAATCACAAAGGTCAGTCTCGAGGATTTTTAATGATCATTCTTCATGCTAAATGATATACTTCTAGTACCTCATGCATCTCATAATCAGTTATCAGCTCACAAGTTCACATCTGACAATAATTGCTCTTTAACTCTTGACTCTCATGGTTTTTCTGCGAAGGATCAGATTTCTGGGAAGATTCTCTTCCAAGGTCCACATAAAAATGGACTGTGGAGGTACTATATAAGTTCTGAATGCATATTTTGTATAATGATGAAATATCTGGAAGTGTGCTAGCATGCACCAATGATGTTTTGAAGTCTCAACAGAGTGAGTTTTAGATAAGGAAGAAGATACTTAGTCATTGAGTATAAATTATAAAATATATAAAACATTGAAAGCTCGTCCAGACGAGGCTCTGATATTGCCAATATATATTTACGCTTTAAAGAGGTTACATGATCAATTGGAGACTTCTGTAACAATGGTTTTATTTCAATTCTCTCGCGGGATGTAAAATATGAATTTTATACTTCTAGTGCGATTCAAAGACGCATAAAGTCCCCATGTTTCTATAATTGAGTAGAAGAGATTTGTCAATTTTAGCCTTCGTCAAAAATCCACCATCAACAACAGTTCAAAATAATAATCGGGAAACTTCTCTCCAGGCTAAGTACTTCAAAAAAAAAAAAGTCATCTTCTTCATACTCCTAAGAAAGGAGATTCCAACTTGGCTTTGGAAGAACATTAGTAGTGACATTGAATTAATAAAAAGTTTGGTTGTTAGTCCTCATGGGAGGGTAAACAGATCCTAATCTAGAACGATAAATGGCTACCTGAACCTGATCACCCTCGTATTCCTGCATCCACTGCCACTAATCATGAAGAGCCTAGTTAAAGATTTGGGGTATGAGGAAAGTTTAGGATGTGTATGATAGGAGTTGTTCGTTTCAATAAAACCTAAACTTATTTGTGATTCAAGGATAATTCTGAACATCATACATACGTGTATACCTTGTTTAAAGATATGAATTCGGCACAGAAAATCCGGTCCACATATATAATAAATTAATATGTAGTTACAATTTTAAAAGATCAATTTTTGTATATATACAGTGTTAGAGCATAGATCTGTTGAACCCACCAAGCGTTGGTATGTCAAGTTTGGTTGTCATATTTTAGTGAACCAAAACTCATTTAAAGAGTAGCTTGATTATTTACTAGAGTCAACTTCGTATAGGTTAGCTAGAAAGTTACTAGGATATGAGACTTACGAGTATTACGTGAAGAATGTGAAGAAGTAAAGAGCTACATCGACGACATCATCCTTCCTCTTGAGGTTAGTAATATCTGACTTGAACTGTTTCATTCCTAACGTATCTTTCAAGTCGTGCATATTGAAAACATAACTGCAAAGCTGTGAATTATTATACTCTATTTAGACATAGTATTAAGGAATTACAATACAAAGTATAACGTCTATCTTTTGAACTTCGTATATAAGACATCGACATAATCGTATGAATGCTATTATGATTATGTATGGGTATGGGTGAAGATTTCGTCCTAGGAAACAATGTTTTACATTCGTTTAAAGGAAGTACAATTCAAAAACTTGTTGTGTGAATCGAAAGGGAAATAGCTAGGCTTATTGGTATTGTTATTCATTGCAAATCTTTGGATTACCAATATGTGTGTTTAGTATAAACGCTCATAACTTGTTTATGTATCTTGGTAAAACTATTCACAATGCCTGACTTTTTTATTGGTATGACTTTTATTAGTGAAACCAATCTTAAGTAATCACCTGAGATGGTATGATCGATATTTTGTAATTGGTATGACCAACTCTAGACATTGGGGAACCGATCCTAGTAAGAGGTGCCACCGATCACAAGTATGTGGAATTGATCCTTGTAAAAAGTACAACAAGTCTTAGTAATTGGTAACCGATCCTATGACTTGTGCAACCGATCACAAGTAAAATACCATAATTATGTGGTAACCGATCCTAGTACCTAGTCAATCAATTTTTGGAAAGCTAGTGTGACCGATCCTAGTACCCACATGGAGGTAGAACCGAAGCTTTGTTTTGGTAGAACCGTGAAACCCATTAATGGTGATTTGATAGGATAATCAATCACATAGTTCTTGGAAGTCAGATGAACCAATTCTAAACTCGTTTGGAAGTGTGGAAAATCGGTTCCAAGATTGTAAATATGAAAAAAGATTTACAAAGTGATGCCGACATACTTTGAACATGTGCAGTAATTCTTATCTTTTATTGTTCAAAGATATTCCTTAATAACTAAAGGAGAATCCCGGATCGAAATAAATTCAGAATCTTTTAATTAAGGTTTTTAGTTTTTATATGCTTTTAATTTCCAGCAATTAAATGCATATCTTTTGAAAATAAAAATCGCTAATGTGCATTTACTAATTGGAGATGTTTACTGAGATTTCGGTCAATATTTGGACAAAGCGTTTCCAGGAATTATGAAAACCGATTTTGGCTTTATTGCTTATCTTTGAGAATATTCGGTTTTTGGAAATTCCTTAGTGTCCAAACTTCCTTGGTCTATAAATATTGAAGTTTGCATTTCGAGCAAACTAATCCTTAGAGCCAGCAAAACTACCTAGTTGTGCTGTTACTGGTGGAGCCGTCTATTCAGAGAGGAAAGTACCGTAATTAGGCGAAATCTCCTACAACTGCTCATTTTAAAGACTTCTTTGGGATTGGGAAGCTCTACGAGTACCGTTGGTGGGAAACTAGATAATTGCAGTTTATTATTAGTTTTCGATTGATTTGATTGACTAACGGTTGTTGAACTTTGATTGCACCTAGTTTGTTTATGCTTGAGAATCTTCTCTTCTGATATAATATTCACTCAAACTAGATCAAAATATCGACGGGGATCTTTAGAACTGTTTGTTGATCTAAACACGTCTTGTCATAATCCATCATTAACATACTCAGTTCTGTGTGTGATTTATCACAAGAGATTCAAGTTGTTTGTGGGCAGGTGTTTATTGAAGATCTAAGAAGATTTCAAGAAAAGAAGATTTCTTGTTTGAGTTCATAATCTTTGGTGTGCACAAAACTTGATCGGCTGGGGATCCAACTTTACTCGGTTTATCTTTGTGATAACCTTGATTGGTTTGTTGAGTAGATCGGCCTCAATACATTTCTTTGTGATTAATAGTATTGATTGCGTAGTCTAAACAATTACTTTGGTAGTTGTTAAATAGATTGATCTAAGAACCTGACAAAGGAGTTTATTGGGATAACGGAAGAGCCTTTTGTCAAACTCATATGACGTTGTTTGAAAAGAGTTGTTACCGAACAGATTTGTTGTTCCTTTACTGTTTGGAATACGAACCAAAGGAATTGTTCCAAGTGCGTGACTTGTTACAAGTTGGAGGCGCAGGGATACTGAGGAAACTAGGTGAACTATATGTTTAGTTGCTTGGTCTCAACTATACGAAATTGGTTTAGATTTTGTATAGCGGCTTAATTATGAGAGTATTCAATTCTGGACAAGGTCCCAGGGTTTTTCTGCATTGCGGTTTCCTGGTTAACAAAATCTTGTTGTGTCTTTTACTTTTCTATTTCCGCAATTATAATTGTTTTTATTATAATTAGAAGTAAAATACACAAATGTTAATTCCTATTTACTTTATAGCAATCCTATTGCGTTTGGTTAAGTCCGAACCTATTATCAAGTAATCATACTTCGCTGTTGTATTGTCTCGGTCTTGTATCCATAGTCAATCACACAAGTTATCTTGTTGTCGTATTGTCTCGATCTCGTATCCATAGACGATCACACGAAGTGTGAACCGAATGTATTGTCTCAACTCAGTCCATAGACAATCACTTTCGGAGAAAGGACTTATCGGTAGAAAAGTTTTAGATTGAGGTATATTTGGGTACCCTCGTCTTTTCAATTGGTATCAGAGCAGGCAAACACGAAAAGGTCTAACAATCTGTGTTTGGTGCGATCCGACCTATAAGAATTTGAATCTAATGGTTGATTCAGTTAACGTAATGGCAGGATTTGACTACTTCAAAAACTCGTGGTGGAAGACACGAATGAAGTATGTAATACTCTTATTCCTAAATGTATTAGGAAATTGGAATTATGTCTATGTATGTCTTGAGGGACTTACATAATCAGTTGGATATCATAGTATTGTATATCATTTCCCTGGATACTAACATGTTTAGTAACAATGATACAATGCTCTACGAGACAGGTTGTATCTCGAAAATGCATAAGATTCCTCTCAGAATTTTTTTATTATATAAACCATGCCTATTGTGTTCTTGAAAAATCTGGAATCTTAAATATATTTTGGATATCCTTTCAAAGTATATATATGTGCATTTTCAAATCTAAGACTGTCAATGTATCGCTACCTAGGATGCGATTTTGGAAATCTTGTAACCTTACAAGGAATGATTTTTCAGTTAATAATTCTATTAACAATGGATTGCTTCATAAACCTCACAACTGTTTTAATGAAGCAAGTGATCTTTTGAAATATTACAGGATTTATGATTCTAATGGTATTTTTAACAAATACCATATTATGTTCAAATTTATCTTTGCATACTCTAATAAAAAATTCTTGAGTGAATTTCAAATGATGTTATCAAATTATGGTAATAAAAGAGTAAACAGGTGTTTGGACAGAAACATAGAATCAATCTGAGATAAAGATCCAGACCATGAAAAACCGTTTTTCCAATAGAAAGACTTAGATAAAAAATCGGAAGTGTCTCCCCACAAGCTTCGGTTTCCGACTTTGGTAGAATTTCCTAAATCTAGTTATTTCCGGTTTTTGATATCTATTCTTCCTATAAATGATAACCTCTTGCTATGTTCACAAACATATCGGGGAAGATTGATCGAAACCGTAACTAGGGTTTTTCATATTTTCGCAAATATGAGAAAAAGGAAATCAAGGGAAGAAAACTCTGAAACAGACAAACTGGTTTTAAATCCATTTATTCCTCCTAGAGATATTGAGAAAATTAAGTATCCTCACTTGATCAAAGGTAAACATGATCGTACAATCTTCATGGATAATACATGCTTTGAAAGATATCAAGCTTTAAAGGGAATAAGTTTCACTGCAGAAAAGAGATTTGATCCAGATGTTTCAGAAACAAATTATGTGAAGTTTGTTCAAGACCGGATCTGGGGAAATATGTTCGGGTTTGAAAAATATTCACCTGATATAGTAAGAATTTTTTATGTTAATATTAATATTAATCATGAAAATCATACTTTTAGTACTTTGATTGGAAGTATTGTTCATCATATCGACAGAAATATGACATCAAAAATCATCAATTACAAAGTGAAAGGAAATCATATAATTACTGGTTCTGAAATTGAGCACTTTTTTTTTGCTAGGTCAAAATGGTTTATTAAAGCAAAAAAACGTAATTACAAGAATTACAAAATGGGAGGCTCTAGGCCTCCCCACCCCCAGAAACCATAGGGGCATAAAACTCTAAAAATTCATAAAGAAAGCTCCTAAACACTTTAACAAATAGCATAGAGAAGAAAAATAAGAAAATTAAAATCTTTTTCGCCCCTTATTTCCGACTCTAAAATTCTTCTTCTTGGGAATGAGACCAGCAATTATTTGAGTCAAATCATAGTCTCCATAAGTCTCCTTGTACTCATCTTCATAATCAACATAAGGTTCATCATAGTCATAATCCTCTTCATTTTCATCTGAAGCATAATTACCTCCCGAAACAAGCTTAATAGGAGATTGATCTTTCTTCCTAGTTGACATTCTATCCATTTGCTCCTTTTTTCCCTTGAAATAGTCTTTTCTAAAGGCTGGATTTTTAATGAAATTATCACGCACTTCATCAATCTGAATGGTGTTTGCCTCCTCTAGTTCCTCTTTTGTCAAAATATTATTCATATCAAAAACACATTCTTCTAACCCGATTTGGCTAGGAGTTTCCTCATTGGACCTAGAATTAGTAGCCATGATTTTGGCAGCTTGCTTGGGAACTTTTCTAGCTTGCTTCCTTGCTAGAATATTTGCATCAACTTCACCCCAATCTTTCGAACCCATAATATTATATGAGTCACTAGAATCATCTTGTTCATCCTCCACCAAAACCTCACTAGTATCATTAGCAAGGCCTAACTCAGATTCTAGGGCACCATACTTGTTATTCACCACTAATTCTGTTTGAAAAAGATCATCCACAAAAGGAGTTTCAAAATATTTAAATTTAAAAGGAGTACCTTTGTTTGGGGAGCTCTTACTCTTTACTGTTTTCCAATCATCTTTTGTTGTATCAGACTCCTTAGAAACTCCCGCATTTTGCTTGGATCCTGTCTTGCCTTTAGCGGAAATAACATTCAAACTAGAAACTGAATTATGCACGATTTTATTTTCCAAAGAAGAGTTTGATTTTGCCACGAACACAGTTTGAACCAAAACAACGTTTTTAGCTCCCAAACTGGAGTTTGTGTTGGATACAGACTTATCCATATGACTGTCCGTATTTTGCTTGGTCACTGATTTAATCCCAGAAGTTTGCTTGGTCACGGACTCAGAAGTTTCCAAATTAACAGAATTATTCTTGGTCACGGACTGATGTTGAGTATTCATACCCTGAGAAGTTTGGTTTGACACGGAAGTTAGTTGAACCACAGACTCTTGCTGAGCTTTCAAAGTTTGCACGGACTGAACTCCCAAATTTTGCACGGACTGAGTAGTTTCCAAAGACAGGCCATTAGTCCCGGATTGGAATTGCTTGCTAGACTTCCCTTACGAACTATCTGCATTTCCAATATTGGCAGAATTTTTACGTATATCATGATCCTTTTTTGCTGCAATATTGTTTTTACATCTCATCAACTTAATCTATGCTTCACGATACTCAATAACAGCTTTGTCGAGCTGCTCTTCTAGCTGTTTATCATCAGCATTCTCATGAACAACATCAAAAATCTCCTTCCCAGATTGCACATTAACTTCTGTCATATTCTCATTCCCGGTCTGCAAACTGTCACTTGCTGCAATTCCCAACTCTACAGACTGATTAGCATGATCTGCATGGGAGCCATGCAAATTACCATGCATATTAGTCTTTCCACGCACTTCCCTCCAAGCATACTTTTTATTTGTATTGCTAACCTCTTTACCATCCTTGGATTTTTGAATCTGATTTTTGTGAGACTCAACAGATTTAGAACCTCCCAAAAGCTTGCGAGCAGCAAGACAATTTTCGAACTTATGACCCATAAACTTACAATGTGTGCAAAACTTGATATTCTCCAAATCCTGAACTTCTACATATTGCCAAAACTCATTGCCATTAGCTTTCAAAAGAATTCTTTTGGGAATTGGTTTAGCAAAATCAATATCAATAAGCACAGCAACATAGTTCCCAACATCATGATCCAAAGTTTTCTGATCAATAGCAATCGGCCTACCAAGAATTTTAGCAATGGATAATAGAATTATTTTCGTCCATAATTCAATGTATAAGCCAGGGAAGCTTACCCAAACAGTAGCACAAGAAGTATTTTGTCTCTCCGGATCAAAATTAGGGTAAAAATTTAAAACCCTAACTTGTTGATTCTGCACTACCGACGTATCACCATGCCAAACATGTTTTTTTGTCTTCAGCTGTAGTTAACTTGATGATGAAAAAACCCTTTGTCATTGGTACGAACTTACTCCTCCTATCACCAAGTTTCCATTGCGCTTCTTAAACTTTCTGAACTTCATTAAGTTTTAACCCTTTAAAATTCAGTCTCCCAATAAGACTGAATTGAAAAATCTCACGCCCTTCTTGTGTAAGTTCTAAAGGTAAACCCAAGGCTGGTTCCTTTTCATACAAAGATGCATCAGGTAAAGATAGTAAATTAGAATCGTTTAGCATATAGGGTTTTTTACCCTTAACCAAATCAGCAAAAGACACGGTTTTATTCTCATTAGGATTCTTAGAAGAATCAGAAGTTCCCCCGTCTTGAATCACCTAAAAGATGATCCAAGATGAAGGAATGGACGTGAGAAATATGAAACCCTAAAAAAATCGCCAAAGAATTTTGGAGAGAAAATTTCGCATCTACCACCTCTGAAATTGAGCATGATAACATTTAAAACTTATCACTGGTAAAACTGTTGAATGGAAAAAGGGAAAGATGCTAACCAAAGATGTACCCTTCTACTTACATAACCAGAATTCTGAATCCAAGTCCAAGCAAAACTCTGAAACGTCTAATTTGGAATATACGCTTGGGGCTGATTTGGTAGACAAGTTCGTGGCTTTGCAAAACTCTGAATCCGTGACCAACAAGAAGTCCGTTTCCAAGTCTAATTTGGAAAAAAAATCAGTTTCCAACCCTAATATGTTTACTAAAGCTTCTAATGAGAATTGGACGCCCTTAAAAGGTACAAAGTTTCCTTTTACGCCTATAACTGATGCTTTGCTTGAATCTTCTGAAAAAGTTAGGAAAAATACATATGAAGTGTTAAGTTCAGAATTGGGTTTTAGAGATGAAGTTGAGGGTGCTACTTTGGAGGAAGTTCATCAAAGGATTGTTCAAGATTTAGATGAGGAAGAGGCTGAATTGGTTGCTGCTAATATGGCAGCTGAAGTTAAAAATTCTTCTGAATGGGGTACGATTAGTGATCACAATGAAAACAAGAATAGCAATGTTTCAAAGGCTAAGGATTTAGTTGAGATCTCAACTGAAACTGTTGATGCAGAAAAGAAGAAAGCTTTTCTTGATAGATTAGAAGCTCTAAGGCAACAAAGGGCGGAAAAAGAAAAAAGAGAAAAAAAACCTCAAACTCCTATTAAGCTTGTTCCTGGTGGTAATTATGCTTCGGATGAAGACGAATATGATGATACTTGTGATGATGAATATAATGACTTTTATGGAGACCCTGATGTTTTGGCGGAAATCCTTGCTGGTCTCCAACCTAAGAAGAAGAATTTTAGGGTGGGAAAGGGGCGTAAACGATATTAAATTCCTATTTTTCTTCTTTTTTTGTTAGTTATTTGAGTTTAGGAGCTTATTTTATGAGTTTTTAGTATTTTTTTGAGGTTATTTTTTCTCCCCTTTGGTTTATGGGGGTGGGGAGGCCTTGAGCCTTCCACTTTGTAATTCTTGTAATTACGTTTTTTGCTTTAATAAACCATTTTGACCTAGCAAAAAAAAAAAGTACCCTTCTACTTAAGGATTTTCGGCAAACTTGTTGTAGCAACCCTTTTTTCTTGTACAAGAGATTCTTCACAATGGAGTAAAGAATTTGTTGAATCTGTATACTACCTCCTAGAAGGCAAAATTTATTTTTGATATATGTGGATTAATTATAAATCAAATGATTAAAATCATTGAATCTATCAATACCACAGCATTCCATAGAAATCTTGGATATCCCTGTCTCATCACCAAGATGTGTGAAAACGCAATGGGGAACAACTTTGGAGATGAGAAAAACACTAAAACATCTCTCAAGGAATTATCAAGCGGATGAGTGGGACTCAAAAGGGATCTAGTATCTCATATGATCAAATCTATAGCAATGGAGATCTCATGTTCCACATTTTACGTCTTGGGAGACAATTAGATTGTATTCAGAAACAGTTGGCCTTTGCCTATAGAGATGATCCGGAAACTCTTGAAGGAATCCTAGTGATCAATAATGAGTTTCTAAAAGGTGAATAAAAACAAAACTCTGAAGAAGATTCTGATGAGCAAACAAATGAAGATTAATTTGTCTTCAAGAGGGAAAATAGACATTAGTTTTTTATTATTTCAATAAAGTCTATTATGAATAAAACTATATATTATTTATGAATAAAATTATTATTTTTTAATTTTTCTTGTGATAGTTTTCGATTACATAGCATGTGCTTGAATGCTTTATTTTATTGCTATGTATATTTACGGGATGTTTGACTTGGGTTTACATAACCATAATATTCGATCTCATATGGTGTGAACCCTTATGGTGACTTTTTGGTTTAGCAGGATTAAGTTCTAGCCCATGTTGGTAGGCTTTATCAAAGGATCATAAGGAGTTCCGATTGAAACTCATGTGTGAAAAAATCACAATATGTGGAATCGTTTTTGGTTTAGCATAAAAGCATTTGTGTTTCGGGTTTTCAACTTTTGCATCACATTAGTTAAAACCGATTTTCAACATTTCTCTGGTAAAGGTTCGTGTTTGTTGTTGTTCTTTTGTCTTGCAAGAGGATGACAACACAGTGATATTCTACCCCTGAAAGATGCAAAGAAATGGGTGAAGAGGATGCGGAATTTGAGGTAACGAATTTTTTAGTTAATAGTTTTCCTGTTTAAGAAAAGCCTGATTTTATTGCATCTATTTATTGCTTTTGCTTAACAAAATTTCAGTACAATTGATGTTTATTCCACTATTTGTGTATGGATGTGTGTGTGATTCAATTGTTTCTGGTTAAGAAAAACTATTGTCATCTTTCTTTGTGGTTTGGTATCAATTGTTTAGGAATTTCGGTGCAATTGCGGTACTATAATGTCTATGTTTGTTTCAATTGCTTCCGGTTGAGGTAAATAATTAAACAAGTTGATTTATTTGGTTTGTATGAATTATTTATGGCTTAACAAAAAGGTTTTCTAGATCAATTGTTTAGTCCAATTTGATTCCGGATAAGAGAAACTAAGTCAATTCTGATCTTAGTTAGACTAATCAAAGTGGAGGTTTCGGTTATTCAAGTCTAATCGAATGCCTTAACAAGAAATGCTAGTTAACTAACCTAGTACTTGTCTTGTTTAAAAGTGAAAGGTCTAAGTTATTATTTGAATAATTAGAACCTAATGAGAAAAATAGAGTTAATTCTGATCTTTATTTTGGTCTTATCGAACAAGCGATTGTATTTGTACACATATATGTATAAGTCCTTATTCCTTGAACCAAAGTTTGCGAAATTTGTTGATTAAGAAAAAAGGAATGTGGCATGAGCCAAGTCCGCGAACTCAGTCCGCGAAATGGCGGAAGTTCTCGACCCGAGAATTTCTGCTAGAGTTTGTGAACTCCTTCCGTGAGCTTAAGTCCGCGAACCCAGTCCGCGAACTTGAGCAGGTTATATCTAAAATTGGTTGTTCTTGAACTCATGTTTATGTAAACTAAGGAATTCTTTTACAAACCGTGGCTATAAAGTTCATGAACCGATTCGAGTGAATCAAACCGTTTTTGCTTCGATTGTGTCTTGTGTAGTTACATAAGATCTAAGCAATTGAACAACTTTCTAACTAGTTCATTTGAGTCATTTGAACTAATTATGGTGGAGAAGAATATGATGGATATGAAAGTGATCATATGGATAACCATTTGGTTAACTATTGTTGAACCAACAAATGTTAATGTTTGGGAACGGTTACATAAACCCAAAATTGGACATTTCATTTGTGTGTAACAAGCTAAGTTTTTGATCCAACGGTTGAGAAATATTAGATTGAATCTAATCAGGTTTTCATCTAACAGTAAATATTGAATGCTTTGTTACCAAGCTAACATTGATTGCAAACCCTAATTTGAAAGACTATATAAGGGAGAACTCTAGCAACTGGGAAACCTAATCCCCACACCTTACGTGTGATACTAGTTGCATAAGATAGAGTCGGTTCTCCTTTAACCTTGGGTTTTCTTCTTCTAAAACCAGGTTAACGACTTAAAGACTTCATAGGGATTGTGAAGCCAGACCGATACTACTTTTCTTTTAGTTGTGTGATCTGATCTTGCTGATTCTATCGTTTTGAGTACAATTGTAATAATTGGCTTGAGATTTATATCTCCGATAGGCAAGATAGAAAAGTAATCACAAACATCTTCATCTCATCGTTTGTGATTCCACAATATCTTTTTCGCTGCGTCGATTAGGATTATTGTGAGGTGATTGATAATACTAGGATGTTCTTCGGGAATATAAGTCCGGTTTATCAATTGGTTCCTGTTCACCTTGATTTACCAAAAGACGGAACAAAACTCGTAGGTATATCCGTGGGAGACGGATTTATCTATTACCATAGACTTTTCTGTGTGATACATATTTGTTCATTAAAGTCTTCGACTTTGGGTCGTAGCAACTCTTAGTTGTGGGTGAGATCAGCTAAGGGATTCAAGTACGTAGCATCCTGTCGGGGTCAGACGCGTAAGAGCATAACTGTACCTTGGATCAGTATGAGATTGATTGGGGTTCAACTACAATCCAGAACGAAGTTAGTTTGGATTAGGCTAGTGTCTGTAGAGGCTTAATACAGTGTGTGTTCAATATGGACTAGGTCCCAGGGTTTTTCTGCATTTGCGGTTTCCTCGTTAACAAAATTCTGGTGTCTGTGTTATTTATTTTCCGCATTATATTTTGTTATATAATTGAAATATCACAGGTTGTGCGTTGTTCAATCAATTAGAATACTCGACCTTTCGGTTGTTGATTTAAATTAATTGACACTTGGATATTGGTCTTTGGTACCATCCAAGTTATCTCTCTTTGATAAAGATTCGCAGATTTCTATTTGCTTGAGTACATATCAAATCGAGAGATTGAGATATAAACTCTTTGATATACTTTTTATCTAGATTGAGTCTAACTGTCTAGTTGATTCTCTAGAAAGTTTATTGGAGTTTGTCCATACAGATCGCTAAGCAAAATATTGGGTGTGGTTGTTATACCCCCGTTTTTTCAATTGGTATCAGAGCAGGAAAACACGTTGAAGACCTTACAAGTCTGTGTTTGTAGCGATCTGAGGATGGACGATAGTATCTCTGATAAACGCGTCACCAAACATAAAGGCTCGGTCTTGTCTAATTCTATTAAAGAGAAAGATTGTTCGATCTCGAATATAGACGAACCATGTGTTCCAGCAAGACAGACAGGCTCCGACATGAGTATTTCCGATTACCCTTCAAAAGAGTCTTCCTCTCTAAATGAATGGGAAACAACTGAAGAGTGTGTCTTGACTCTAAATCTTGCTAGAATCCAAGCTGATAGATTTAATCGGTTAAAACACCGTGTCGATGTTCTGCTTGGTGTAATAAGAAACTGCAAATTCAAAGAAAATACTGAAGATCATTCTTCACGTACGACTCTTGAGGCTAGCCTCAAAAAGGATGCTTTGGAAATTGAACATCGCTTGAGTAAACTCTCTATTCAAGGATGCTCTAAGCAGTCTAATATACCAAGCACTTCTGCTACGCCTGAAAACCTTCCAGCTCCAGAGGTAAAATTGGAATCCCTTCCTTTTAAAAAGAATGTGTATGAGTTTCCCATTGATCAAGGATGTTCCACATCACATGGAATGAAGAAATCTCCTAACAAGGTTGTTCAGAATACCTTGTCTAATCACTCTTGTGATCAGAAAGTATTCCTCTTTTGCGATGCAAAAGGCTCTTCTAAACAAAAGAGAAACTCAAGGTTGAATAAAACCTCCTTGGTTCAACTTCAACACACCTTAGACTTAATTCTCAAAGGTGCAACTGACATTCATATGTCTAAACCAGTTGGTTTTCGTACTTGTGTATGTACCAGGAAGGTCAGTTCGATGAGTTCCTCAAATGCTCTAAAGCAGAATAGGAGTCTTAACAAGAATCTTCTAAGGAAAGATCATGTCGTTTCCTCTGGAAATAACATTTCCCTTAATGTGAACGAAATTCCAGAAGAAAGAAGAAAAATTGATGATATGAGAAATAACCTGATGGAGATAATTGAAGGATATATAAAGAAATTGTCGACAGGTTGTCATCCTCCTCAAGTCAAAATTCTTCTGGTAAGAACTCTAACTATGTCTTGTATTTTGATGACAGTAAGTTTTGTGATAATTTCTCACATCAAAAGGGATCCCTCTCTAGATTCTGAAGGAAAAAGAGACTCGATCATAAACACAGTTCTTTTAATGAGCCCAGAGCTCATACTTGTGCTAATTAATCACAAGGGTTAAGAACTTGCTCATAAAAATCATGTTGAGCAAGATGTGTAAAAATCATGTATACTATGGCAATTTGATATTCTGCTTAGTTGTGGTATCCTCTTATCGTTTATAGCTAAACTAGTGTTTGCAGACAATATTGCTTAAGAAGTATTTGTGTTGTCTAGTATCGTTTCTCTCTTTTTGCAATTCTTTTGCAACTTTGTGGACTGCTACACTTGTGCTCTAAATTACTCCTATGGTAAGGAATTTATTGAGCCATTTATGAATTCTCATGTAGCAAAAGTTCTTCTGTTGTTTTATTCCTTATGGGCCATGATGTATTCGTATGTGTACATGGGTTACCATCACGAGTCAACGGTTTGCAAACCCTAAAGGTCTTCTTCCCTAAGAAACCATATATATACCAAACCTCTGAGTCACGTTTGCATACTCTAGGTTATTTTGATTTATCAAGAATGTCGTCCTCTTCACGAGCTTTTGGTTTTGTAAAAGGCTTTCTTGATAAAGGTATTGGTTTTGTGTCCGAAGAAAGGAAGAAAAGAACCCTTGTAGATGAAGGTCATCCTAATACCTCATGTTACTATGCCTATACTCATGAGGATGTTGAGAAGGAGGATATGATCTCCGTTGAAGTGGTTCATGACTTTCTTAAGTATTACAAGGAAGAAAAACTGCAGCTTGTTGATACCTTGAAGAGTCTTAATGTGTTAAGAACTGAGTTGGAAAAGGTTACGTCTGACCTTGGTCTCATGAAAGCACAAATTAAATACATACTCAATGAGGATATCTTTTCTAAAGATGTTGTCGTTCACAAGCTTGAAAACCTCAAGACTCATGAGGACCCTGAATCGTCTATTTGACTTCAGTACGTATCCGGCTTTGGCATAGGAGTCTGGTTTTGTTTTAGCTTTTTTTATTATTTGCCTAGTAAATCTTCTATTTTCTTATTTTTTTTAGAAGAATAACTAGAGTTTGGAATAGCCATGATTGTGATTACACATAGCTATGACCAACGTTTTCATCTTCTTGTTTTTTAGATTTATTGGTTTGAATTCTAAATTTGTTTGGAAGATGATTTTTGCAGTATTAATCTTTATGGATTTATATATTGCAATTGCTTATGGGATATGTGTGTTTGCGTCCTTGAACTATGATTGTCCCATATCTTGTCAAAAGTAAAGTCTTTCGTAAGTCGATATTCTTATATTGATAAAAGAATGAATGGACTTTTGACAAATACAAAATTTAAGCCTATATTGTCAATTATTGATGGAAGATAGGTTAAAATATTTTGTTTCCAAGGATTGTGTCTATTGTATGTCATGGTGCAAATTGTGATGGAAAATAGAATGAATCCTTGTGTATTCCGCAGTAATTGATCTCCCTGTTCCATATTTTATGTATTATTGTGAGGCTCCGTATTGTGTCTTATGTTGAGCACTAAACAACCAAGTTGATTGTTTTTATGATTAGCTATGTTGTTGTTCCGTAAGTTTTTTTTATTTTTTTGATAAGTCAAAAATGTATTAATAAATATCAATATTTAGAGAAGAAGTTTACAAGAAAAGAGGTCAGAAAACCCCAAAAACTTGTAAACTATTTGAAACTAAAAATAACTTCTCCAGAAGCCAAAAAAAGCTCAAGAGACTCATAACTAAAAGAAGAACAAAGAAAAAAAGACAAAATGCCTAAATTTCTTCAAAACCTCAAACTCAAGTGTCTCCACCTTTATTTTTCTTCTTTGGAGTCTTCATTCTTTTTAATTGATGTTTTGCCTCCTTGACGTACTCCTTTCTAAAAGAAGAATCCTTTAAATATTTTTGTTGAATATCAAATTTTGTAATTGTACAAAAAATCTCTCGTTCTTCCTTTGAGATGGAGTATTGACTAAGGGGGAGTGATACATATCACCATAGTATTGTTGTTAAAGTTGTGATACAATTGAACTTTGATGCTGTATAATGATACTATGACACTGTATAACAATGATTGAGAACTATTGTTTTCTTGTTATTATAGCTACGGATTTCAACAACGATGATGCTAAACTTGCAACCTTTGGGATCATTAGAGTACTTGGAAGTGATGAAGATTTCGAGTAATGCTGAAGATTAGACATGTGGAATAGGATCTACAAAAGTTAATTTATTTATTTTTTGTATTCCATATGTATTAATAATTTTGTCACTAAAATTGACAAAGGGGGAGATTGTTAGAGCATTGCTCGGTCGAACTCGCATGCGTTGCTATCTCAAGCATGTTTGTCAATGTTAGTGATCAAAACTATAAGTCTTGATTACTAGCCTATATAGCTAAAGGTCTCGGACTAGGTTAGAAAGTGTAGTTGAGCTCAAGACTCCATGGCAATAATCATAAAAGACGAAGGACTACTCAAGGAACCGGTGGATCTTCATCGACTAAAAGGTATGTGGATACTTGAACTTATCTATCACTCAAAAGTCTATTTACTCTATCTCCTACTCTTGAGACAAAAGTCGTCTTGATATATAGACTTTGTTTATACACATTTGCTATTTCGAGCCGAGTTTATCTCGCCTATCTATTTCTCGAAATATGTGTTGGTAAGCTTTTGCTTTAGCCAAATTCATCTTTACCTAGTGACGAATGTCATGTTATGTTTCAATCACTTTGAAAATTGCTCTGACGAAAAATGGTCTGTGAATAACGGCTATATAGCGTCCTCTGAATGTTTCAATGATTGAAATGAGAGTTTAGATTATAAACCATTGGAGGATATAAGCATTATTGTGGAAACACATATATGTATAAGTCCTTATTCCTTGAACCAAAGTTTGCGAACTTTGTTGATCAAGAGAAACGGAATGTGGCGTGAGCCAAGTCCGCGAACTGGCGGAAGTTCTCGACCCGAGAATTTCTGCTGGAGTTTGTGAACTCCTTCTGTGAGCTTAAGTCCGCGAACCCAGTCCGCGAACTTGAGCAGGTTATATCTAAAATCGGTTGTTCTTGAACTCGTGTTTATGTAAACTAAGGAATGCTTTTGCAAACCCTAGCTATAAAGTACATGAACCGACTCGAGTGAATCAAACCGTTTTTGCTTCGATTGTGTCTTGTGTAGTTACATAATATCTAAGCAATTGAGCAACTCTCTAACTAGTTCATTTGAGTCATTTGAACTAGTTATGGTGAAGAAGAATATGGTGGATATGAAAGTGATCATATGACTAACCATTTGGTTAACTAATGTTGAACCAACAAATGTTAATGTTTGGGAACGGTTACATAAACCCATAATTGGAAATTTCATCTGTGTGTAACAAGCGAAGTTTTCGATCCAACGGTTGAGAAATATTAGCTTGAATCTAATCAGGTTTTCATCTAACGGTGAATATTGAATGCTTTGTTACCAAGCTAACATTGATTGCAAACCCTGATTGAAAGACTATATAAGGGAGAACTCCAGCAACTGGGAAACCTAATCCCCACACCTTACGTGTGATACTAGTTGCATAATCTAGAGTCAATTCTCCTATAACCTTGGGTTTTCTTCTTCTAAAACTAGGTTTGCGACTTAAAGACTTCATTGGGATTGTGAAGCCAGACCGATACCACTTTTCTTGTAGTTGTGTGATCTGATCTTGCTGATTCTATCGTTTTGAGTACAATTGTAATAATTGGCTTGAGATTTATATCTCCGATAGGCAAGATAGAAAAGTAATCACAAACATCTTCGTCTCATCGTTTGTGATTCCACAATATACTTTTTCGCTGCGTCGATTAGGATTATTGTGAGGTGATTGATAATACTAGGTTGTTCTTCGGGAATATAAGTTCGGTTTATCAATTGGTTCCTGTTCACCTTGATTTATCAAAAGACGGAACAAAACTCGTAGCTATATTCGTGGGAGACGGATTTATCTATTACCGTAGACTTTTTTGTGTGATACACATTTGTTTATTAAAGTCTTCGACTTGGGGTTGTAGCTACTCTTAGTTGTGGGTGAGATCAGCTAAGGGAATCAAGTACGTAGCATCCTGCTGGGATCAGAGGCGTAGGGGCATAACTGTACCTTGGATCCGTATGAGATTGATTGGGGTTCAACTACAGTCCAGACCGAAGTTAGTTTGGAGTAGGCTAGTGTCTGTAGCGGCTTAATCCAATGTCTGTTCAATCTGGACCAGGTCTCTAGGTTTTTCTGCATTTGCGGTTTCCTTGTTAATAAAATTCTGGTGTCTGTGTTATTACTTTTCCGCATTATATTTTGTTATATAATTGAAATATCACAGGTTGTGCGTTGTTCAATCAATTAGAATATCCGACCTTTTGGTTGTTGATTTAAATTGATTGACACTTGGATATTGGTCTTTGGTACCACCCAAGTTATCTCTCTTTGATAAAGACTCGCAGATTTCTATTTGCTTGAGTATATATCAAATCGAGAGAGTGAGATATAAACTCTTTGATATACTTTTTATCTTGATTTAGTTGTGGGCAAGTACTATTCAACTTGATGAAGTGCGTACTAAATTCATTAGAGATCCAGCCTTTCGACGAGACTATTTAGAGGAAAAAAAGAAGAAAATGGATAAAATGTCAACAAAAAAGAATGTTCAATCTCCTATTAAGCTTATTCCAGGTGGTAATTATGCTTCAAATGAAAATGAACAGGATTATGACAATGATGAAACTTATGATGATTATGAAGATGAATTCAAGGGGCACTATGATTTGACTAAAATAATTGATGATCTCATTCCCAAGAAGAGGAATTTTAGAGTTGGAAATAAGGGGCGAAAACGTTATTAGTTTTCTTCTTTATGCTATTTTTTAGTGCTTAAGAGTTTATTTTATGCGTTTTTTAGAGTTTTTTGCCCCTTTGGTTTATGGGGGTGTGGAGGCCTAGCGCCTCCCATTTTGTAATTCTTGTAATTACGTTTTTTGGCTTTAATAAACCATTTTGACCTAGCAAAAAAAAAAAAAAAGTCTAACTGTCTAGTTGATTCTCTAGAAAGTATATTGGAGTTTGTCCATACAGATTGCTAAGCGAAATATTGAGTTGAGGAAAGAGAATGTCCGTTTTTTTTCTCTTTTTGGCGATTTTGGAAAACCAATTTTTTTCACGTTTAGGGTTTCAAGTTTTACGTTTTTGGATTATCATAATCAATACGTTGATTCATGATGATTCATTCTTTAGATAACCTTCCTAGTAGCTCAAATCAAAACCATGCTAAAACAGTTTCTTTTGCTGAAAAAGTTAGGGAACGTAAACCCCTAAATCCAACTTCAGTTAATATTTCCTTGTTACCAAACCCTGCTCTTGTTGAGGGTGAGCCAGCTCTTGTCATTCCTAATGATTATTATCAGGAAGGGTGCAAGCCTTTTTAATATAGTTTCATAGCTAGGCTGGATGCTACAGGTTTAAAGTTTGTTGAGTTTCAAAAAATCCTTGAAAATCAATGGAAACTTAAGAATAGGTGTAAGTTTATACCTATGAGCAAAGGATTCTTTGTTATTATGTTATCTTCAGAATTGGACAAGGAGAAGATTCGTGCTGAAAAGTGGTTTGTCAATCAACAAATTCTGAGGTTGATTGATTGGTACCCAGGTTTTAATACTGATAAACAAAGAACGTCCCATGCAGCTGTTTGGGTACGTTTTCTTGGTCTCCCTATTGAGATATGGACTGAGAGATCATTACTTTCTATTGGGAAAATCCTTGGAACACCAATTGTGGTGCATCAAAGAACCCTAAATCTAGAATATGGTCACTTCGCAGCTGTTTTGGTAGATATAGACTTTGCAAAGCATATTCCTGACCGCATCTCTATCACTGCAGGAGGTAAAAAATTTTGGCAATATGTTGATATACCAAATTCACCTAAATTCTGTTTATCTTGTAATATTATTAGGCATGTTGATGGTGAATGCAAAAAGAAGAATAGCATGAAGGCTGCTGGTAAGGAAAAACAGATTGTTCATAAACCTACAATCCAAGTTTGGCAAGTAAAATCATCTAAAACTAATGAGGGTGAGGAGAACTCTTTGAATCTGGAGAATAAGGAGGATAATATGGTTGGTGCTTCAGTTGAGAAGGAGGATGATCGAGTTTGTGAGGCTCAACTTAGATTGCAAAACGAAATTGCAGCCAAGGAAGTGCTTGCTCACGTACACAATCTGCTCATGCAGACCATGCAAATTCCGGGTTAAACCAAAACTCTACAGCTCAGTCCGGGATAAACCAAATCTCTACAGCTCAGTCCGTGTCTGAGTTGGAAACCCAAATAAGAGTCGTGAACAAAGAAACTTCTGAAGTTGTTGGCGCTACAGCTGAAGAAGATAATGCACGTACAGATTCTATCAATGCAGGCCATGCAGGTCAGTCCGTGGTTGATTTGATAAATCTTAAAAACACTCCTACTGACGTTATTGATGCTAATCAGTTGGAAAAGGATCTAGCTAAATCTGCTGCTGAATTGCGTGAGGCTCAGATGAAGTTTATTCATTGTAAAAATACTATTGCAGCTCAGAAAGATATAGCTTCACGTAAAAATAAGGAAGACATGGCTGCTCAGAGCTTTGCTAAAGATGAATGGACTGAAGTGAAAGGAAAGAAATCCCCTGGCAAAGGTACTTTCTCTTTTACTCCTTTTGAGAAGGATTTTACTCCTTTTGCGGATGAGGTTATGCAAACTGAAGTTGTGGTTAAAAACAAATTTGATGTTCTAGAATCTGAGTTAGGCCTTGATAATGTTGTTATTGAGGAGGAGGATCATGTAGAATCTAGTGATTCAGATGTTAGTATGGGCTCTAAAACTTGGGGTGAGGTTGATGCTGACATTTTAGCAAGGAAAAAAGCTAGGAAAGTTGCCAAACAGGCTGCTAATATTATAGCAAAGTGTTCTTTGCAATCTGATTCAAGTTTGGAATCTTCTCCCAGCAAGTCTATTGAGGAATCTCCAACCCGTGACATTCAAGAGGGGTTGGTTGATACTGTTTTTGATATGAATAATATTTTATCTAAGGAAGAATTAGAGGTGGCAAGCAATATTCAGTTGGAAGATGTGCGTGCTCAGTTCATTAGAAGTCCAGCTTTTAGACGAGAATAATTCAAAGAAAAGAGGGAGCAAAAGAAAAAATATCCTAGTAAGTTGTCTCCTATTAAGCTTGTTCCTGGTAACTTTGCCTCTGAGGATAAAGACGGAGAGTTTTTGGTGGATGAAGATGAAGATGTCTTGGGTAATTATGCTTTTGATACGGATATTATGGATGGAATTTTTTCTAAGAGCAAATCGTATAGAGTTGGTAGCAGCAGAAGTAAATTGAAAGGAGTTGGTTGTAGATATAGGTAGCTTCTTTTAATTTTATTTTTTGTGGTTATTACTTTTGTTATTTTAATCGTTATTTTGTCTCCTTCGGTTTATGGGGGTAGGGAGAATTGTGCTCCAAATTTGTAATTCTTGTAATTACGTTTTTTTGCTTAATAAACCTTTTTGACCTAGCAAAAAAAAATTGTTATACCCCCGCTTTTTCAGTTCCTGTATACTAAGAAAATATCCTGTTTGAAACCAATGACCCGGGATTAGTAAAAAAAAAATTGAGGGATCTATTTTGATGGAAAATGGTGTATAGATTTTAGGCAAATTCCATAATATGCTATTAAAAAGCCAGTTTTACCGATTTCATCTTTAACAGAAATTTTTTAAAATGTATTGTAATCACAAATAATATGTTCTAAGGCAGTACGTCTAGTAAAAATTGCATTTCTATGTACGTTGATTCAAAAATATATGAAGGAAGTCAAATTTCACTATAGAAAAGGGACGAAAGACCAAGCAGAACTAATCCAAATCCTAACAAATTTCATCTATCTTGAATCAAATAGAAAGACAAAGCCAACACAAAAAGAAAGCGTTCATAAAAATGTCGAATTTTATATACGTTAACTCAAAAAGTCTACACACTTCGTTATAAGTTGGAAATTGATTTCTGAGACTAAATTGTAAACTAGATAAACTCATCTTTAACAGAAAAAGTTTGAAAAATGTATTGTAATCACAAATAATATGTTCTAAGGCTTAACATCTAGTAAAAATTGCATTTCTATGTACGTTGATTCAAGAAAATATGAAGGAAGTCAAATTTCACAATATAAGAAGGATGAAAGGCCAGCCAGAACTAACAAAAATTCTAACAAATTTCATCTATTTGAATCAAATCGAAAGCCAAAGCCAATACAAAAATAAAGAGTTCATAAAAATGTTGAATTTTTTATACGTTAAGTCAAAAAAGTCTACACTCTTCGTTATAAGTCGGAAGTTGATTTCTGAGGCTAAATTGTAAATTAGAAAAACTCATCTTTAGCAGAAAAGGTTTAAAAAATGTATTGTAATCACAATTAATATGTTCTAAGGCAGTACCTCTAGTAAAAATTGCATTTCTATGTACATTGATTCAAGAATATATGAAGGAAGTCAAATTTCACAATAGAAGAAGGATGAAAGACCAAGCAGAACTAATCCAAATCCTAACAAATTTCATCTATATTGAATCAAATAGAAAGACAAAGGCAACACAAAAATAAAGAGTTCATAAAATGTTGAATTTTATATACGTTAACTCAAAAAGTCTACAAACTTCGGTATAAGTCGGAAATTGATTTCTGAGACTAAATTGTAAACTAGATAAATTCATCTTTAACATAAAAAGTTTGAAAATGTATTGTAATTAAAATTAATATTTTCTAAGACAATACATCTAGTAAAAATTGCATTTCTATGTATGTTGATTCAAGAAAATGTGAAGGAAGACAAATTTCACAATAGAAGAAGGATGAAAGACCAAGAAGAACAAATCCAAATCCTAACAAATTTCATCTATCTTAAATCAAATATAAAGACAAAGCCAACACAAAAGGAAAGAGTTCATAAAAATGTTGAATTTTATATACGTTAACTCAAAAAAGTCCACACTCTTCGTTAAAGGTCGGAAGTCGATTTCTGAGACTAAATTTTAAACTAGTTAAACTCATCTTTAACAGAAAAAGTTTGAAAAATGTATTGTAATCACAATAAATATGTTCTAAGGCATTACGTCTAGTAAAAATTGCATTTCTATGTACCTTGATTCAAGAAAATATGAAGGAAGTCAAATTTCACAATAGAAGAAGGATAAAATCCCAGGAAAAACTAATCCAAATTCCAACAAATTTCATCTACTTGAATCAAATTGAAAGACAAAGCGAATACAAAAATAAAGAGTTCATAAAAATGTTAGATTTTTTATACGTTAAGTCAAAAAAGTCTACACACTTCGTTATAAGTCGGAAATTTATTTCTGAGACTAAATTGTAAACTAGATAAACTCATCTTTAACATAAAAAGTTTGATAAATGTATTGTAATTACAATTATTATGTTCTAAGGCAATACGTCTAGTAAAAATTGCATTTCTATGTACGTTGATTCAAGAAAATATGAAGGAAGTCAAATTTCACAATAAAAGAAGGATGAAAGACCAAGAAGAACTAATCCAAATACTAATAAATTTCATCTATCTTGAACCAAATAGAAAGACAAAGCCAACACAAAAATAAAGAGTTCATAAAAATGTTGAATTTTATATACGTTAACTCAAAAAAGTCTACAAATTTCGGTATAAGTCGAAAATTGATTTCTGAGACTAAATTGTAAACTAGATAAACTCATCTCTAACAGAAAAATATTGAAAAATATATTGTAATCACAATAAATATGTTCTATGCCATTACGTCTAGTAAAAATTGCATTTCTGTGTACGTTGATTCAAGAAAATATGAAGGAAGTCAAATTTCACAATATAAGAAGGCTGAAAAACCAGCCAGAACTAATCCAAATTCTAACAGATTTCACCTAGTTGAATCAAATTGAAAGACAAAGCCAACACAAAAAGAAAGCGTTCATAAAAATGTTGAATTTTATATACGTTAACTCAAAAAGTCTACACTCTTCGTTTTAAGTCGGAAGTTGATTTCTGAGACTAAATTGTAAACTAGATAAACTCATCTTTAGCAGAAAAAGTTTAAAAAAATGTAATGTAATCACAATTAATATGTTCTAAGGCAGTACTTCTAGTAAAAATTGCATTTCTATGTACGTTGATTCAAGAAAATATGAAGGAAGTCAAATTTCACAATAAAAGAAGGATGAAAGACCAAGAAGAACTAATCCAAATCCTAACAAATTTAATCTATCTTGAACCAAATATAAAGACAAAGCCAACACAAAAAGAAAGAGTTCATAAAAATGTTGAATTTTATGTACGTTAACTCAAAAAAGTCTACAAACTTCGGTATAAGTCGAAAATTGATTTCTGAGACTAAATTGTAAACTAGATAAACTCATATTTAACAGAAAAAGTTTGAAAAATGTATTGTAATTACAATTATTATGTTCTAAGGCAATACGTCTAGTAAAAATTGATTTCTGAAACTAAATTGAAAACTGGATAAAGTCATGTTTAACATAAAAAGTTTGAAAAATGTATTGTAATCACAATTAATATGTTCTAAGGCAGTACGTCTAGTAAAAATTGCATTTCTATGTACGTTGATTCAAGAAGATATGAAGGAAGCCAAATTTCACAATAGAAGAAGGATGAAAGACCAAGAATAACTAATCCAAATCCTAACAAATTTCATCTATCTTGAATCAAATAGAAAGACAAAGCCAACACAAAAAGAAAGAGTTCATAAAAATGTTGAATTTTATATGCGTTAACTCAAAAAAGTCTACACACTTCGTTATACATCTGAAATTGATTTCTGAGACTAAATTGTAAACTAGATAAACTCATCTTTAACAGAAAAAAGTATGAAAAATGTATTGTAATCACAAATAATATGTTCTAAGAAATTACGTCTAGTAAAAATTGCATTTCTATGTACGTTGATTCAAGAAAATATGAAAGAAGTCAAATTTCACAATTGAAGAAGGATAAAATCCCAGGCAGAGCTAATCCAAATTCCAACAAATTTCATCTATTTGAATCAAATTGAAAGACAAAGCCAAGACAAAAATTAAGAGTTCATAAAAATGTTAGATTTTTTATACGTTAGCTCAAAAAAGTCCACACTCTTCGTTATAGGTCGGAAGTCGATTTCTGAGACTAAATTGTAAACTAGTTAAACTCATCTTTAACAGAAAAAGTTTAAAAAATATATTGTAATCACAATAAATATGTTCTAAGGCAGTACGTCTAGTAAAAGTTGTATTTCTATGTACGTTGTTTCAAGAATATATGAAGGAAGTCAAATTTCACAATATAAGAAGGATGAAAGACCAAGCAGAACTAATCCAAATCCTAACAAGTTTCATCTATCTTGAATCAAATAGAAAGACAAAGCCAAAACAAAAAGAAAGAGTTCATAAAAATGTTGAATTTTATATACGTTAACTCTAAAAAGTCTACAAACTTCGGTATAAGTCGAAAATTGATTTCTGAGACTAAATTGTAAACTAGATAAACTCAACTTTAACAAACAAAATTTGAAAAATGTATTTTAATCCGAAATTATATGTTCTAAGGAATTACGTCTAGTAAAAATTGCATTTCTATGTAAGTTAATTCAAGAAAATATGAAGGAAACCAAATTTCACAATAGAAGAAGGATGAAAGACCAAGAAGAACTAATCCAAATTCTAACAAATTTCATCTATCTTGAACCAAATAGAAATACAAAGCCAACACAAAAATAAAGAGTTCATAAAAATGTTGAATTTTATATACGTTAACTCAAAAAAGTCTACAAACATCGGTATAAGTCGAAAATTGATTTTTGAGACTAAATTGTAAACTAGATAAACTCATCTTTAACAGAAAAATTTTGAAAAATGTATTGTAATCACAATAAATATGTTCTATGCCATTACGTCTAGTAAAAATTGCATTTCTGTGTACGTTGATTCAAGAAAATATGAATGAAGTCAAATTTCACAATATAAGAAGGATGAAAGACCAGCCAGAACTAATCCAAATTCTAACAAATTTCATCTGTTTGAATCAAATTGAAAGACAAAGCCAAGACAAAAATAAAGAGTTCATAAAAATGTTGAATTTTATATACGTTAACTCAAAAAAGTCTACACCCTTCGGTATACATCTGAAATTGATTTCCGAGACTAAATTGTAAACTAGATAAACTCATCTTTAACAGAAAAAGTATGAAAAATGTATTGTAATCACAAATAATAGGTTCTAAGGCAGTATGTCTAGTAAAAATTGCATTTCTATGTACGTTGATTCAAGAATATATGAAGGAAGTCAAATTTCACAATATAAGAAGGATAAAAGACCAAGCAGAACTAATCCAAATCCTAACAAATTTCATCTATCTTGAATCAAATAGAAAGACAAAGCCAAAACAAAAAGAAAGAGTTCATAAAAATGTTGAATTTTATATACGTTAACTCTAAAAATTCTACAAACTTCGGTATAAGTCGAAAATTGATTTCTGAGACTAAATTGTAAACTAGATAAACTCAACTTTAACAAACAAAATTTGAAAAATGTATTTTAATCCGAAATTATATGTTCTAAGGAATTACGTCTAGTAAAAATTGCATTTCTATGTAAGTTAATTCAAGAAAATATGAAGGAAACCAAATTTCACAATAGAAGAAGGATGAAAGACCAAGAAGAACTAATCCAAATTCTAACAAATTTCATCTATCTTGAACCAAATAGAAATACAAAGCCAACACAAAAATAAAGAGTTCATAAAAATGTTGAATTTTATATACGTTAACTCAAAAAAGTCTACAAACATCGGTATAAGTCGAAAATTGATTTTTGAGACTAAATTGTAAACTAGATAAACTCATCTTTAACAGAAAAATTTTGAAAAATGTATTGTAATCACAATAAATATGTTCTATGCCATTACATCTAGTAAAAATTGCATTTCTGTGTACGTTGATTCAAGAAAATATGAATGAAGTCAAATTTCACAATATAAGAAGGATGAAAGACCAGCCAGAACTAATCCAAATTCTAACAAATTTCATCTGTTTGAATCAAATTGAAAGACAAAGCCAAGACAAAAATAAAGAGTTCATAAAAATGTTGAATTTTATATACGTTAACTCAAAAAAGTCTACACCCTTCGTTATACATCTGAAATTGATTTCCGAGACTAAATTTTAAACTAGATAAACTCATCTTTAACAGAAAAAGTATGAAAAATGTATTGTAATCACAAATAATAGGTTCTAAGGCAGTATGTCTAGTAAAAATTGCATTTCTATGTACGTTGATTCAAGAATATATGAAGGAAGTCAAATTTAACAATAGAAGAAGGATGAAAGACCAAGCAGAACTAATCCAAATCCTAACAAATTTCATAGGGAGTAAACTATGAGGAGGGAGAAAGTCTGGCGATTTCTCTAGGGTTTTGTTTTTTTTTTCACGTTCTTCTTAACGTTTTTTCAATCTGATCATCATGGTTGAGGAAACACAAGTAATTTCTTCTAGGGTTATATCACAGCAACAATCTTTTACGGAGAAAGTAAAAGGAAAACAGACTTTGCAGCCTACGTGTGTTGATATTAATAGCTTGCCAAACCCTACTCTGATTGATGGAGAGCCTTCTCTTATCATTTCAGCTGATTTTTATCAAGAAGGATGTAAACCCTTTGAGCATAGTTTTATTGCACGACTGAACTTCACGGGATTGAAGTTTGTGGAAGTGAAATCCAGCTTGGTTAGTCAATGGCAGATAAACCCTAGCTCAGCAAGGTTTATGACTATGAGTAAGGGATTTTTCGTGGTTATGTTACATGATACAGAAACAAAATAAAGGATTAGACGTACTAAATAGTATGTAAATCAACATGAGCTCAAGCTGATGGATTGGTACCCAGGTTTTGATCCTGAACGTCAAAAAACTTCCCATGCAAACGTATGGGTTCACTTTCCAGGTCTCCATGCAGAACTATGGACAGAGAAGAACTTATTATCTATGGGGAAGGTTTTAGGCACTCCCATTGTAGTTGATCAGAGAACTCTTAATCTAGAGTATGGAAACTTTGCTTCAGTTTTGGTGGATGTGGATTTTGCTAAGCACATTCCTAGTAGAATCAAGATTACAGCTGGGGGACGTACTTTCTAGAAATATTTGGAGATTCCACGGCCTCCAAAATTCTGTATAAAGTGCTGCATTATTGGGCACAATGATGATGAGTGCAGGAGGCAAACTAAGAGTGATGATACCTCTTCAAAGGCTGATACTACAGTAAAGGGAGATTCTTCCAAAGGCTGGCAGACTGCTAGGAATAGGAGGCAGCGTAGAAAGGATGCTGAGAACTTTCCTGGTGGTGATAATGCTTCAAAAGATGCGGAGCATAATGCTTCAAAAAATGCGGAGCATGGTGGTGTTCTTGCTGTGTTACCAGGTGAAGTAGAGGAGAATGCTATTGGTGTGGAGGAAACCATTCAGCTAGAGAATGAGCTAGCGTCTTCTGAAGCTGTTTTTCAGGCAGCGTCTGTAGCTTTAGAGAAAGCAAAGTAGGCGTTAGCTTCGAAAAGAGTTTTAGCTAGTAGGTTACCAGTGGGTGAAATTGGAACCTCATCTAAGTCAGTAGGGAGTGGTGAATTGGCTAGAACTAATCACTCTAACACTGATAAGACTAATGCTAGCTCTTCTTCTACTCCTATTGAAACTTCTGGAGGGAAGGAATATGATGCTGTGGTGGACAATATTGAGGATTTGTCTCGCTACAAAGCTATTAATGAGAATGCTTGTGTTCTTTCACCTAATAAGTTCAATGTTTTGTCTACTGAGTTGGGGTTGGATTCTGTGCAGCAATCCAATGAGCAAAGGGTGGAGAGTTCGGATGAAGAAATCACTCCAGAGAAAGCTTCGTCAGGTGTTAAGGGGTCTAAGTGGTCTGACATACCCGTGGAGCAGCCAAAGAAATCTAGGAAACCTGTTAGGATTCGGATTTCTAATGACCAGCAAAGTACTTCTCAACAAAGCACAAACAAGGAGTCCAAGTCTGATTCGGAAACTGAGATCAATGTTTTGGGAATTCGAGTTAGAAAGGTATTCACCCCAGTTATACTTAAACGGAATTCTGATAGGATTCCTGATGCTAGTAATAACTCAAAGAATATAGTTTCTTAATGCGTGTGCTCTATTGGAATATCAATGGGGTGGCAAAGGTGGAGGCTGGGCATAAGTTACGTGATCTAGTTCATGACCTGAAGCCGGAGATTCTTTGTGTTGCTGAGCCAAAGATTAAGTTCTCTGATAAGGTAATTTGTAAGTTAAATTTATCTGGTTTTATGAGGAAGGTTGTTCATAATTCTTCTATGCATAATATTAGGAATCTTTGGATCCTGTGGAGTGCTAATATTGAAGAGCCAGTGGTGGTTAATATGACTAGACAAGCAATTACTGTTAGAACTGAGGGGGGTTTTAATCTCTTTTGTTCATGCTAGTTATATTCAAGTTTTTCAAAGAAGATTATGGTCTCAACTTTCAGCTGTGGATATTACAACTCCTTGGTTGATAATGGGAGATTTCAACTGTGTTCTTCGTCAAGATGAAAAGAAGGGAGGCCGTGAGGTTCGTGTCTCTTGTATTAATGAGTTTTCTGATTGGATGGAGGATAATGATCTTTTTGAAGCAGATTCTTTGGGGTCTATGTTTACTTGGACTAATGGTCAATCTGGTGTTATTAGAATTCTTAGTAAATTGGATCGTGTTATTATCAATGAGCCTTGGTTATCTAAGTTTTCGAATTGGCGGTGTAAAGCTTTTCCTAGGGAAGTTTCTGATCATTCAACGCTTATTGGGTTTCCTTTCCTTGCTCCGAGGCCTAGGCGTGCTCCTTTTCGTTTCCAAACAATGTGGTTTTCTCATCCTGATTTTTTGAAGATGGTGGAAGATTCTTGGAAGACTCCGGTTTATGGAAATTTGGATTTTATTTTTCCTTATAAATTGAAAAGGTTGAAGGAGGCAATCAAATTGTGGAATCAAATGGTCTTTGGGAATGTTAATGCTAGGCTAAAACAAGCTCAACTTAAGTTTGAAGTGGCTTGTAGGAATTCTGATGAGGATCCTTTTAATACTTCTAAGTTGAATATTATGAAGGATTCTCTTGTGGCGGTTCAAGATGTTCGTATGCAGCATCTTACTATGTTGAAACAAAAGGCTCGTAATAGGTGGATTTTGGAGGGTTCTAGTAACACTTCTTTTCTCACAGCAATATAAACATTCGAAGGAGCGCAAATACAATCTCGGAGTTGGTTACTGAAGATGGTGTGACTATCTCGGAGCCTATCCAGCTTCGTGACCATGTGGTTTCTTATTATGAGTCAAAGTTCAACGGTGTGGAGCTTCCTATTGAGGATAATCTCTTTGACTATGAGCATGAGTCTATTTCTTTGATTGAAAGGCAGATGTTGGATGCCATTCCTTCTTTGGATGAAATTAAATCAGCAGTTTTTGATTTAGGAGCGGATAGTGCTCCGGGTCCGGATGGTTTCTCAGGGTGTTTTTATAGACATTGTTGGGATATAATTCAGCAGAATCTTCATTCGGCTATTGTTCATGCTTGGACTTCTAAGTCCATTCCGAAGGGTTCGAATTCTAGCCTAATTATTTTGATTGCTAAGGTAAGAGGTGCGGATAGCTTGAGGAAATATAGACCTATTGGTCTAAGAAATTTCTTCTTCAAGATTTTCACTAAAATTCTGGCTACTAGACTTGGTCGGGTGTTGGATAAGTTAGTGTCATAGGAGCAGGTGGCTTTTATGAAAGGTAGGAATATTCATGAGAATCTTAGTTTGGCTTCTAAGATGGTGAATGAGCTGCACATCAAAAGGAAGGATGGTAATTTGGGCCTGAACCTTGATATTTCTCAAGCTTTTGATACTGTTAATTGGTCTTTCATTATGGAGGTGTTTAAAAGATATGGTTTTTCTGAGGATTGGTGTCTGTGGATTCAGAGAATTCTGGAGTCAGCGCGCATATCTATTCTTCTTAATGGTAGCTCGGAAGGTTTTTTCAAAATTAATAGAGGGTTGCGTCAGGGGGATCCACTTTCGCCTCTTATTTTTGTTTTGATTGAGGATGTTCTTAGTAGAAACATCACAAAACTCTTTCAAAACAAGGATATGTCTCAGCTGGTTAGGCGTAATGGTATTGCTCCAACTCATTTATTCTTTGCTGATGATATTATGATTTTTTGCAAGGGAAATATGAAGAGCTTGAGAAGTTTGGTGAAGTTGCTAGATTCTTATCAGCAAGCTTCAGGTCAGCGTGTTTGTAGAGAGAAGAGCAAAATTTACTTTGGTGGTGGCTCTTTGAGTAGACGTCATACCATTGCTGCTTTTCTAGGGATGGAAGTTACGCATTTTCCTGATCGTTATTTGGGGGTGAAAATTATGCCTGGTGCGGTGAGATATCATCATATTAGCAATGTGGTGGATAAGCTTAAAGAGCAACTTTCGGTTCTGAAAGGTAAGATGCTTTCTTTTCAAGACATAGTTGTTCTAGTTAAAAATGTTCTTTCGAGTTATTCCATTCATAATATGTCTGTGTATAAGTGGCCGGTGAAATTCATTCAGCAAAGTGAGCGTGTGATCCGTAATTTCCTTTGGTCGGGTGATTCAAATCTTTCAAGAGATTTTGTGGTTGGTTTTGATAAAGTGTGCAGTCCTGTGGAGGAGGGTGGTCTTGGAATCATTAGTTTAAAAACTATGAACAAGGCTTTGCTTATGAAGCTTTGGTGGTCTGTTAAATCTTCTTCTAAGAAGTGGGCTCGTTTTTTGGAGTCTAAATTCACTTGCAGGGATGGGCGTCTCAAGATGGCTGGTGTAAAATCTTCTATTCATCCTGGAATTCGTTGGGTTCATAAGGAAGTTGTGAATAATACAAAATGCATCATTGGAGATGGTAGGAATACGTCTCTTTTCTATGATGTGTGGTATGGAAATGAGACTTTGGCAAGTGTTCTTAATCGTTCAGCTTGGACAGATCAGGTCGGGTTTGTGATATTATTTCACATGGTAATTGGTTGTTGCAAGGAATTCACTTGCAAGATCTTGTAAGTGCTGGTGTGGTTATGGAGAATTTGCCAACGATTTGTAGTGGGAGGGACAAAAGGATTTGGATGCCTGATATGAAGGGAGTGTTTTCAGTCAAGTCAGCTAGAGAATTGATTAGAAAGAAGTTCCCTACTATGAAAGAAGCTTCGATGTTGTGGAGGAAAGTAGTGCATCCTTCTTTGGCGGCTCAGAATTGGAAGTTTGTTCGGGGAGCGTGTGCAACACTTGATAAAGTTCGCAGCAGGTTTAAGATTCAATTGGCTTCTAGGTGCAGCGTTTGTCAAATTGAAGAGGAGACTCTTCAGCACGTCCTCTGGAGATGTAGTTTTGCGCAAAAAGCTTGGAACTGGAGAGCAGGTATTTTCAATATAACACCTTATTATGATTTGATCACGTCTTACAATGGAGCTAGGCTTCAAAGTGGCATTGTTAGGGATCTGTGGCTGGTAGCAAATTTGGTTGTGCGATCTGAACTTTGGTTCACTAGAAATAAGAAGGTATATGAGAAGAAGGTTCCTTGCTGGTCTTTTTTCCAAAAACGAGTGTTCAATTTGATGCATGAATACTCAGTTAGAATGAAGAGTCTTATGTTCAATACGGTTGAAGATTTGAGGATATTGGATTTCTTTCGTGTTAAGCATAGGAAAGTGAAGATTTCAGATCCAAAGGAGTGTTATTGGACGCCTCCTAATAACAATGAATTGTTGTTGTGTACTGATGGTGCCTCAAGAGGAAACCCGGGAGTGGAAGGGGCTGGTGTTGTGGCTAGAAATGCGAGTTCGGAAGTGGTAGGGGCTATGTGTATTGGCTTAGGAATTGTGACTAACTATATGGCTGAGTTATATGGTATTATTGTTGGTCTTGAATGGGAAATTCAATGGGTTTATGATCGTTTGTTGATCATATCAGACTCTTCTTCGGTGCTGAAGGCTTTGGAGGAGGATAATGTTCCATGGTTTGCTACACAAAGATGGCTGAATGCTAAGGGTTTATATGGTTCTATTCGGTTTGAACACACTTTTCGTGAAGCAAATTTTGCAGCCGATGGAACGGCTAAGCATGGTTGTTTGTTGGAAGAAGGAGTAGGTATTCACTTTGAAGGAAGACCAGATTTCTTAAGTTCAATTGAGTTTCCAAATGTAATTTACTATCGTTTTAAATAGTTTGTGTGAGTTTTTTGGGGTTTCTCTGACCTCTTTTCTCCTAAACTATCTTGTAAATATCGTTTCTTGCAATATAATTTTTTGACTTATCAAAAAAAAAAAACCTAACAAATTTCATCTATATTGAATCAAATAGAAAGACAAAACATCCACAAAAAAAAAGAGTTCATAAAGTGTTGAATATTATATACGTTAACTCAAAAAAGTCTACAAACTTTGGTATAAGTCGGAAATTGATTTCTGAGACTATATTGTAAACTATATAAACTCATCTTTAACAGAAAAAGTTTGATAAATGTATGGTAATTAAAATTAATATGTTCTAAGGCAATACGTCTAGTAAAAATTGCATTTCTATGTACGTTGATTCAAGAAAATATGAAGGAAGTCAAATTTCACAATAAAAGAAGGATGAAAGAACAAGAAGAACTAATCCAAATCCTAACAAATTTCATCTATATTGAACCAAATAGAAAGACAAAGCCAACACAAAAATAAAGAGTTCATAAAAATGTTGAATTTTATGTACGTTAACTCAAAAAAGTCTACAAACTTCGGTATAAGTCGAAAATTGATTTCTGAGACTAAATTGTAAACTAGATAAATTCATCTTTAACATAAAAAGTTTGAAAAATGTATTTTAATCACAAATTATATGTTCTAAGGAATTACATCTAGTAAAAATTGCATTTCTATGTACGTTAATTCAAGAAAATATGAAGGAAGTCAAGTTCCACAATAGAAGAAGGATGAAAGACCAAGCAGAACTAATCCAAATCCTAACAAATTTCATCTATATTGAATCAAATAGAAAGACAAAGCCAACACAAAAAGAAAGAGTTCATAAAGTGTTGAATTTTTTATACGTTAACTCAAAAAAGTCTACAAACTTCGGTATAAGTCGAAAATTGATTTCTGAGACTAAATTGTAAACTATATAAACTCATCTTTAACAGAAAAAGTTTGACAAATGTATTGTAATTACAATTAATATGTTCTAAGGCAATACTTCTAGTAAAAATTGCATTTCTATGTACGTTGATTCAAGAAAATATGAAGGAAGTCAAATTTCACAATAAAAGAAGGATGAAAGACCAAGAAGAACTAATCCAAATCCTAAAAAATTTCATCTATCTTGAACCAAATAGAAAGACAAAGCCAACACCAAAATAAAGAGTTCATAGAAATGTTGAATTTTATATAGGTTAACTCAAAAAACTGTACAAACTTCGGTATACGTCGAAAATTGATTTCTGAGACAAAATTGTAAACTAGATAAACTCATCTTTAACAAAAAAAAGTATGAAAAATGTATTGTAATCACAACAAATATGTTCTATGCCATTACGTCTAGTAAAAATTGCATTTCTGTGTACGCTGATTCAAGAAAATATGAAGGAAGTCAAATTTCACAATATAAGAAGGATGAAAGACCAGCCAAATTCTAACAAATTTCATCTATTTGAATCAAATTGAAAGACAAAGCCAAGACAAAGATAAAGAGTTCATAAAAATGTTGAATTTTTTATACATAAATTCAAAAAAGTCTACACACTTCGTTATACATCTGAAATTGATTTCTGAGACTAAATTGTAAACTAGATAAACTCATCTTTAACAGAAAAAGTATGAAAAATGTATTATAATCACAAATAATATGTTTTAAGGCATTACGTCTAGTAAAAATTGCATTTCTATGTACGTTGATTTAAGAAAATATGAAGGAAGTCAAATTTCACAATAGAAGAAGGATAAAACCCCAGGCAGAACTAATCCAAATTCCAACAAATTTCATCTATTAGAATCAAATTGAAAGACAAAGCCAATACAAAAATTAAGAGTTCATAAAAATGTTAGATTTTTTATACGCTAAGTCAAAAAAGTCTACACTCTTCGTTATAGGTCGGAAGTTGATTTCTGAGACTAAATTGTAAACTAGATAAACTCATCTTTAACAGAAAAAGTTTGAAAAATATATTGTAATCACAATTAATATGTTCTAAGGCAGTACGTCTAGTAAAAATTTCATTTCTGTGTACGTTGATTCAAGAATATATGAAGGAAGTCAAATTTCACAATAGAAGAAGGATAAAAGACCAAGCAGAACTAATCCAAATCCTAACCAATTTCATCTATATTGAATCAAATAGAAAGAAAAAACCAACACAAAAAGAAAGAGTTCATAAAGTGTTGAATTTTATATACGTTAACTCAAAAAAGTCTACAAACTTCGGTATAAGTCGGAAATTGATTTCTGAGACTAAATTGTAAACTAGATAAACTCATCTTTAACAGAAAAAGTTTGAAAAATGTATTGTAATCACAATAAATATGTTTTAAGCCATTACGTCTAGTAAAAATTGCATTTTTGTGTACGTTGATTCAAGAAAATATGAAGGAAGTCAAATTTCACAATATAAGAAAGATGAGAGACCAGCCAGAACTAATCCAAATTCTAACAAATTTCATCTAGTTGAATCAAATTGAAAGACAAAGCCAAGACAAAAATAAAGAGTTCATAAAAATGTTGAATTTTGTATACGTTAACTCAAAAAAGTCTACACTCTTCGTTATAAGTCGGAAGTCGATTTCTGAGACTAAATTGTAAACTATTTAAACTCATCTTTAACAGAAAAAGTTTGAAAATGTATTATAATCATAATAAATATGTTCTAAGGAAGTACGTCTAGTAAAAATTGCATTTATATGTACGTTGATTCAAGAATATATGAAGTCAAATTTCACAATAAAAAGAATGATGAAAGACCAAGCAGAACTAATCCAAACCCTAACAAATTTCACCTATCTTGAATCAAATAGAAAGACAAAGCCAACACAAAAAGAAAGAGTTCATAAAAATGTTGAATTTTATATACGTTAACTCAAAAAATCTACACACTTCGTTATACATCTGAAATTGATTTCTGAGACTAAATTGTAAACTAGATAAACTCATCTTTAACAGAAAAAGTATGAAAAATGTATTGTAATCACAAATAATATGTTCTAAGGCATTACGTCTAGTAAAAATTGCAATTCTATGTACGTTGATTCAAGAAAATATGAAGGAAGTCAAATTTCACAATAGAAGAAGGAGAAAAGCCAAGGCAGAGCTAATCCAAATTCCAAAAAATTTCATCTATTTGTATCAAATTGAAAGACAAAGCCAAGAAAAAAATTAAGAGTTCATAAAAATGTTAGATTTTTTATACGTTAACTCAAAAAAGTCCACACTCTTTGTTATAGGTCGGAATTCGATTTCTGAGACTAAATTGTAAACTAGATAAACTCATCTTTAACAGAAAAAGTTTTAAAAATGTATTGTAATCACAATAAATATGTTCTAAGGCAGTACGTCTAGTAAAAGTTGTATTTCTATGTACGTTGATTCAAGAATATATGAAGGAAGTCAAATTTCACAATAGAAGAAGGATGAAAGACCAAGCAGAACTAATCCAAATCCTAACAAATTTCATCTATCTTGAATCAAATAGAAAGACAAAGCCAACACAAAAAAAAAGAGTTCATAAAAATGTTGAATTTTATATACGTTAACTCAAAAAAGTCTACAAACTTCGGAATAAGTCGAAAATTAATTTCTCAGACTAAATTGTAAACTAGATAAACTCATCATTAACAGAAAAAGTTTGAAAAATGTATTTTAATCACAAATTATATGTTCTAAGGAATTACGTCTAGTAAAAATTGCATTTCTATGTACGTTAATTCAAGAAAATATGAAGGAAGCCAAATTTCACAATAGAAGAAGGATGAAAGACCAAGATGAACTAATCCAAATCCTAACAAATTTCATCTATCTTCAACCAAATAGAAAGAAAAAGCCAACACAAAAATAAAGAGTTCATAAAAATGTTGAATTTTTTATACGTTAACTCAAAAAAGTCTACACTCTTTGTTATAAGTCAGAAGTTGATATCTGATACTAAATTGTAAACAAGATAAACTCATCTTTAACAGAAAAAGTTTGAAAAATTTATTGTAATAACAATAAATATGTTCTAAGACATTACGTCTAGTAAAAATTGCATTTCTGTGTACGTTGATTCAAGAAAATATGAAGGAAGTCTAATTTCACAATATAAGAAGGATGAAAAACCAGCTAGAACTAATCCAAATTCTAACAAATTTCATCTAGTTGAATCAAATTGAAAGACAAAGCCAAGACAAAAATAAAGAGTTCATAAGAATGTTGAATTTTTTATACGTTAACTCAAAAAAGTCTACACTCTTCGTTATAAGTCGGAAGTCGATTTCTGAGACTAAATTGTAAACTAGTTAAACTCATCTTTAAAAGAAAAAGTTTGAAAAATGTATTGTAATCATAATAAATATGTTCTAAGGAAGTACGTCTAGTAAAAATTGCATTTATATGTATGTTGATTCAAGAATATATGAAGGAAGTCAAATTTCACAATAGAAGAAGGATGAAAGACCAAGCAGAACTAATCCAAATCCTAACAAATTTCATCTTTCTTGAATCAAATAGAAAGACAAAGCCAACACAAAAAGAAAGAGTTCATAAAAATGTTGAATTTTATATACGTTAACTCAAAAAATCTACACACTTCGTTATACATATGAAATTGATTTCTGAGACTAAAATTGTAAACTAGATAAACTCATCTTTAACAGAAAAATTATGAAAAATGTATTGTAATCACAAATAATATGTTCTAAGGCATTACGTCTAGTAAAAATTGCATTTCTATGTATGTTGATTCAAGAATATATGAAGGAAGTCAAATTTCACAATAGAAGAAGGATGAAAGACCAAAAAGAACTAATCCAAAACCTAACAAATTTCATCTATCTTGAATCAAATAGAAGCCAACACAAAAAGAAAGAGTTCATAAAAATGTTGAATTTTATATACGTTAACTCAAAAAAATCTACACACTTCGTTATACATCTGAAATTGATTTCTGAGACTAAATTGTAAACTAGATTAACTCATCTTTAACAGAAAAAGTATGAAAAATGAATTGTAATTACAAATAATATTTTCTAAGGCATTACGTCTTGTACAAATTGCATTTCTATGTACGTTGATTCAAGAAAATATGAAGGAAGTCAAATTTCACAATAGAAGAAGGAGAAAAGCCCAGGCAGAGCTAATCCAAATTCCAACAAATTTCATCTATTTGAATCAAATTGAAAGACAAAGCCAAGACAAAAATTAAGAGTTCATAAAAATGTTAGATTTTTTATACGTTAACTCAAAAAAGTCCACACTCTTCGTTATAGGTCGGAAGTCGATTTCTGAGACTAAATTGTAAACTAGTTAAACTCATCTTTAACAGAAAAAGTTTGAAAAATGTATTGTAATCACAATAAATATGTTCTAAGGCAGTACGTCTAGTAAAAGTTGTATTTCTATGTACGTTGATTCAAGAATATATGAAGGAAGTCAAATTTCACAATAGAAGAAGGATGAAAGACCAAGCAGAACTAATCCAAATCCTAACAAATTTCATCTATCTTGAATCAAATAAAAAGACAAAGCCAACACAAAAAAAAAAGAGTTCATAAAAATGTTGAATTTTATATACGTTAACTCAAAAAAGTCTACAAACTTCGGTATAAGTCGAAAATTAATTTCTCAGACTAAATTGTAAACTAGATAAACTCATCATTAACAGAAAAAGTTTGAAAAATGTATTTTAATCACAAATTGTATGTTCTAAGGAATTACGTCTAGTAAAAATTGCATTTCTATGTACGTTAATTCAAGAAAATATGAAGGAAGCCAAATTTCACAATAGAAGAAGGATGAAAGACCAAGATGAACTAATCCAAATCCTAACAAATTTCATCTATCTTCAACCAAATAGAAAGAAAAAGCCAACACAAAAATAAAGAGTTCATAAAAATGTTGAATTTTTTATACGTTAACTCAAAAAAGTCTACACTCTTTGTTATAAGTCAGAAGTTGATTTCTGAGACTAAATTGTATACAAGATAAACTCATCTTTAACAGAAAAAGTTTGAAAAATTTATTGTAATAACAATAAATATGTTCTAAGCCATTACGTCTAGTAAAAATTGCATTTCTGTGTACGTTGATTCAAGAAAATATGAAGGAAGTCTAATTTCACAATATAAGAAGGATGAAAGACCAGCTAGAACTAATCCAAATTCTAACAAATTTCATCTAGTTGAATCAAATTGAAAGACAAAGCCAAGACAAAAATAAAGAGTACATAAGAATGTTGAATTTTTTATACGTTAACTCAAAAAAGTCTACACTCTTCGTTATAAGTCGGAAGTCGATTTCTGAGAATAAATTGTAAACTAGTTAAACTCATCTTTAAAATAAAAAGTTTGAAAAATGTATTGTAATCATAATAAATATGTTCTAAGGCAGTACGTCTAGTAAAAATTGCATTTATATGTACGTTGATTCAAGAATATATGAAGGAAGTCAAATTTCACAATAGAAGAAGGATGAAAGACCAAGATGAACTAATCCAAATCCTAACAAATTTCATCTATCATCAACCAAATAGAAAGAAAAAGCCAACACAAAAATAAAGAGTTCATAAAAATGTTGAATTTTTTATACGTTAACTCAAAAAAGTCTACACTCTTTGTTATAAGTCAGAAGTTGATTTCTGAGACTAAATTGTAAACAAGATAAACTCATCTTTAACAGAAAAAGTTTGAAAAATTTATTGTAATAACAATAAATATGTTCTAAGCCATTACGTCTAGTAAAAATTGCATTTCTGTGTACGTTGATTCAAGAAAATATGAAGGAAGTCTAATTTCACAATATAAGAAGGATGAAAGACCAGCTAGAACTAATCCAAATTCTAACAAATTTCATCTAGTTGAATCAAATTGAAATACAAAGCCAAGACAAAAATAAAGAGTTCATAAGAATGTTGAATTTTTTATACGTTAACTCAAAAAAGTCTACACTCTTCGTTATAAGTCGGAAGTCGATTTCTGAGACTAAATTGTAAACTAGTTAAACTCATCTTTAAAAGAAAAAGTTTGAAAAATGTATTGTAATCATAATAAATATGTTCTAAGGCAGTACGTCTAGTAAAAATTGCATTTATATGTACGTTGATTCAAGAATATATGAAGGAAGTCAAATTTCACAATAGAAGAAGGATGAAAGACCAAGCAGAACTAATCCAAATCCTAACAAATTTCATCTTTCTTGAATTAAATAGAAAGACAAAGCCAACACAAAAAGAAAGAGTTCATAAAAATGTTGAATTTTATATACGTTAACTCAAAAAATCTACACACTTCGTTATACATATGAAATTGATTTCTGAGACTAAAATTGTAAACTAGATAAACTCATCTTTAACAGAAAAAGTATGAAAAATATATTGTAATCACAAATAATATGTTCTAAGGCATTACGTCTAGTAAAAATTGCATTTCTATGTACGTTGATTCAAGAATATATGAAGGAAGTCAAATTTCACAATAGAAGAAGGATGAAAGACCAAGAAGAACTAATCCAAAACCTAACAAATTTCATCTATCTTGAATCAAATAGAAGCCAACACAAAAAGAAAGAGTTCATAAAAATGTTGAATTTTATATACGTTAACTCAAAAAAATCTACACACTTCGTTATACATCTGAAATTGATTTCTGAGACTAAATTGTAAACTAGATTAACTCATCTTTAACAGAAAAAGTATGAAAAATGTATTGTAATTACAAATAATATTTTCTAAGGCATTACGTCTTGTACAAATTGCATTTCTATGTACGTTGATTCAAGAAAATATGAAGGAAGTCAAATTTCACAATAGAAGAAGGAGAAAAGCCCAGGCAGAGCTAATCCAAATTCCAACAAATTTCATCTATTTGAATCAAATTGAAAGACAAAGCCAAGACAAAAATTAAGAGTTCATAAAAATGTTAGATTTTTTATACGTTAACTCAAAAAAGTCCACACTCTTCGTTATAGGTCGGAAGTCGATTTCTGAGACTAAATTGTAAACTAGTTAAACTCATCTTTAACAGAAAAAGTTTGAAAAATGTATTGTAATCACAATAAATATGTTCTAAGGCAGTACGTCTAGTAAAAGTTGTATTTCTATGTACGTTGATTCAAGAATATATGAAGGAAGTCAAATTTCACAATAGAAGAAGGATGAAAGACCAAGCAGAACTAATCCAAATCCTAACAAATTTCATCTATCTTGAATCAAATAGAAAGACAAAGCCAACACAAAAAGAAAGAGTTCATAAAAATGTTGAATTTTATATACGTTAACTCAAAAAAGTATACACATTTCGTTATAAGTCGAAAATTGATTTCTGAGACTAAATTGTAAACTAGATAAACTCATCTTTAACAGAAAAAGTTTGAAAAATGTATTGTAATTACAATTAATATGTTTTAAGGCAATACGTCTAGTAAAATTTGCATTTCTATGTACGTTGATTCAACAAAATATGAAGGAAGTCAAATTTCACAATAGAAGAAGTATGAAAGACCTTGCAGAACTAATCCAAATCCTAACAAATTTCATCTATCTTGAATCAAATAGAAAGACAAAGCCAACACAAAAAGAAAGAGTTCATAAAAATGTTGAATTTTATATACGTTAACTCAAAAAATTATACACATTTCGTTATAAGTCGGAAATTGATTTCTGAGACTAAATTGTAAACTAGATAAACTCATCTTTAACAGAAAAAGTTTGAGAAATGTATTTTAATTACAATTAATATGTTCTAAGGCAATACGTCGAGTAAAAATTGTATTTCTATGTACGTTGATTCAAGAAAATATGAAGGAAGTCATATTTCACAATAGAAGAAGGATGAAAGACCATGCAGAACTAATCCAAATCCTAACAAATTTCATCTATCTTGAATCAAATAGAAAGACAAAGCCAACACAAAAAGAAAGAGTTCATAAAAATGTTGAATTTTATATACGTTAACTCAAAAAAGTCTACACATTTCGTTATAAGTCGAAAATTGATTTCCGAGACTAAATTGTAAACTAGATAAACTCATCTTTAACAGAAAAAGTTTGAAAAATGTATTGTAATTACAATTAATATGTTTTAAGGCAATACGTCTAGTAATAATTGCATTTCTATGTACGTTGATTCAACAAAATATGAAGGACGTAAAATTTCACAATAGAAGAAGTATAAAAGACCTTGCAGAAATAATCCAAATCCTAACAAATTTCATCTATCTTGAATCAAATAGAAAGACAAAGCCAACACAAAAAGAAAGAGTTCATAAAAATGTTGAATTTTATATACGTTAACCCAAAAAAGTTGACACATTTCGTTATAAGTCGGAAATTGATTTCTGAGACTAAATTGTAAACTAGATAAACTCATCTTTAACAGAAAAAGTTTGAGATATGTATTTTAATTACAATTAATATGTTCTAAGGCAATACGTCTAGTAAAAATTGTATTTCTATGTACGTTGATTCAAGAAAATATGAAGGAAGTCAAATTTCACAATAGAAGAAGGATGAAAGACCATGCAGAACTAATCCAAATTCCAACAAATTTCATCTATTTGAATCAAATTGAAAGACAAAGCCAATACAAAAATAAAGAATTCATAAAAATGTTAGATTATTTATACGTTAACTCAAAAAAGTCTACACTCTTCGTTATAAGTCGAAAGTTGATTTCTGAGACTAAATTGTAAACTAGATAAACTCATCTTTAATAGAAAAAGTTAAAAAATGTATTGTATTCACAATTAATATGTTCTAAGGCATTACGTCTAGTAAAAATTGCATTTCTATGTACGTTGATTCAAGAAAATATGAAAGAAGTCAAATTTCACAATATAAGAAGGATGAAAGAGCAGCCAGTACTAATCCAAATTCTAACAAATTTCATGTATTTGAATCAAATTGAATGACAAAGCCAATACAAAAATAAAGAGTTCATAAAAATGTTGAATTTTTTATACGTTAACTCAAAAAAGTCTACAAACTTCGGTATAAGTCGCAAATTGATTCCTGAGGCTAAATTGTAAGCTAGATAAACTCATCTTTAACAGAAAAAGTTTGAAAAATGTATTTTAATCACAAATTATATTTTCTAAGGAATTACGTCTAGTAAAAATTGCATTTCTATGTACGTTAATTCAAGAAAATATGAAGGAAGCCAAATTTCACCATAGAAGAAGGATGAAAGACCATGCAGAACTAATCCAAATTCCAACAAATTTCATCTATTTAAATCAAATTGAAAGACAAAGCCAATACAAAAATAAAGAATTCATAAAAATGTTAGATTTTTTATACGTTAACTCAAAAAAGTCTACACTCTTCGTTATAAGTCGGAAGTTGATTTCTGAGACTAAATTGTAAACTTGATAAACTCATCTTTAACAGAAAAAGTTTGAAAAATGTATTGTATTCACAATTAATATGTTCTATGGCATTACGTCTAGTAAAAATTGCATTTCTATGTACGTTGATTCAAGAAAATATGAAAGAAGTCAAATTTCACAATATAAGAAGGATGAAAGAGCAGCCAGTACTAATCCAAATTCTAACAAATTTCATGTATTTGAATCAAATTGAAAGACAAAGCCAATACAAAAATAAAGAGTTCATAAAAATGTTGAATTTTTTATACGTTAACTCAAAAAAGTCTACACTCTTCGTTATAAGTCGGAAGTTGATTTCTGAGACTAAATTGTAAGCTAGATAAACTCATCTTTAACAGAAAAAGTTTGAAAAATGTATTTTAATCACAATTAATATGTTCTAAGGCAGTACGTCTAGTAAAAATTGCATTTCTATGTACGTTGATTCAAGAATATATGAAGGAAGTCAAATTTCACAATAGAAGAAGGATGAAAGACCAAGCAGAACTAATCCAAATCCTAACAAATTTCATCTATCTTGAATCAAATAGAAAGACAAAGCCAACACAAAAAGAAAGAGTTTATAAAAATGTTGAATTTTACATACGTTAACTCAAAAAAGTCTACAAACTTCGGTATAAGTCGAAAATTGATTTCTGAGACTAAATTGTAAACTAGATAAACTCATCTTTAAGAGAAAAAGTTTGAAAAATGTATTTTAATCACAATGTATATGTTCTAAGGAATTACGTTTGATAAAAATTGCATTTCTATGTAGGTTAATTCAAGAGAATATGAAGGAAGCCAAATTTCACAATGGAAGAAGGATGAAAGACCAGCCAGAACTAATCCAAATTGTAACAAAATTCATCTATTTGAATCAAATTGAAAGACAAAGCCCACACAAAAATAAAGAGTTCATAAAAATGTTGAATGTTTTATACGTTAACTCAAAAAAGTCTACACTCTTTGTTAAAAGTCGGAAGTTGATTTCTGAGAATAAATTATAAACAAGATAAACTCATCTTTAACAGAAAAAGTTTGACAAATGTATTGTAATCACAATAAATACGTTCTAAGCCATTACGTCTAGTAAAAATTGCATTTCTGTGTACGTTGATTCAAGAAAATATGAAGGAAGTCAAATTTCACAATATAAGAAGGATGAAAGACTAGCCAGAAATAATCCAAATTTTAACAAATTTCATCAATTTGAATCAAATTGAAAAACAAAGCCAAGACAAATATAAAGAGTTCATAAAAATGTTGAATTTTTTATACGTTAACTCGAAAAAGTCTACACTCTTCGTTATAAGTCGCAAGTCGATTTCTTAGACTAAATTTTAAACTAGTTAAACTCATCTTTAACAAGTTTAAGTTTGAAAAATGTATTGTAATCACAATAAATATGTTCTAAGGCAGTACGTCTAGTAAAAATTGTATTTCTATGTACGTTGATTCAAGAATATATGAAGGAAGTCAAATTTCACTATAGAAGAAGGACAAAAGACCAAGCAGAACTAATCCAAATCCTAAAAAATTTCATCTATCTTGAATCAAATAGAAAGACAAAGCCAACACAAAAAGAAAGTGTTCATAAAAATGTTGAATTTTTTATACGTTAACTCAAAAAAGTCTACACTCTTCGTTATAATTCGGAAGTTGATTTCTGAGACTAAATAGTAAACTAGATAAACTCATCTTTAACAGAAAGTTTTTGAAAAATGTATTCTAATCACAATTAATATGTTCTAAGTCAGTATGTTGATTCAAGAAAATATGAAGGAAGTCAAATTTCACAATAGAAGAAGGATGAAAGACCAAGAAGAACTTATCCAAATCCTAACAAATTTCATCTATCATGAATCAAATAGAAAGACAAAGCCAACACAAAAAGAAAGAGTTCATAAAAATGTTGAATTTTATGTACGTTAACTCAAAAAAGTCTACACACTTCGTTATACATCTGAAATTGATTTCTGAGACTAAATTGTAAACTAGATAAACTCATCTTTAACAGAAAAAGTTTGAAAAATGTATTGTAATCACAAATAATATGTTCTAAGACATTACGTCTAGTAAAAATTGCATTTCAATGTACGTTGATTCAAGAAAATATGAAGGAAGTCAAATTTAACAATAGAAGAAGGACGAGAGACCAAGCAGAACTAATCCGAATCCTAACAAATTTCTCTATATTGAATCAAATAGAAAGACAAAGCCAACACAAAATGAAAGAGTTCATAAAAATGTTGAATTTTATATACGTTAACTCAAAAAAGTCTACACACTTCGTTATACATCTGAAATTGATTTCTGAGACTAAATTGTAAACTAGATAAACTCATCTTTAACAGAAAAAGTTTGAAAAATGTATCGTAATCCCAATTAATATGTTCTAAGGAATTACGTCTAGTAAAAATTGCATTTCTATGTACGTTGATTCAAGAAAATATGAAGGAAGTCAAATTTCACAATATAAGAAGGATGAAAGACCAGCCAGAACTAATCCAAATTCTAACAAATTTCATCTATTTGAATCAAATTGAAAGACAAAGCCAAGACAAAAATAAAGAGTTCATAAAAATGTTGAATTGTTTATACTGTTAACTCAAAAAAGTCTACAATCTTCGTTATAAGTCGGAACTCGATTTCTGAGACTAAATTGTAAACTAGTTAAACTCATCTTTAACAGAAAAAGTTTGAAAAATGTATTGTAATCACAATAAATATGTTCTAAGGCAGTACGTCTAGTAAAAATTGCATTTCTATGTACGTTAATTCAAGAAAATATGAAGGAAGCCAAATTTCACAATAGAAGAAGGATGAAAGACCAGCCAGAACTAATCCAAATTGTAACAAAATTCATCTATTTGAATCAAATTGAAAGACAAAGCCAATACAAAAATAAAGAGTTCATAAAAATGTTGAATTTTTTATACGTTAACTCAAAAAGGTCTACACTCTTTTTTATAAGTCGGAAGTTGATTTCTGAGACTAAATTGTAAACAAGATAAACTCATCTTTAACAGAAAATTTTTGAAAAATGTATTGTAATCACAATAAATATGTTCTAAGCCATTACGTCTAGTAAAAATTGCATTTCTGTGTACGTTGATTCAAGAAAATATGAAGGAAGTCAAATTTCACAATATAAGAAGGATGAAAGACCAGCCAGAACTAATCCAAATTCTAACAAATTTCATCTATTTGAATCAAATTGAAAGACAAAGCCAAGACAAAAATAAAGAGTTCATAAAAATGTTGAATTTTTTATACGTTAACTCAAAAAAGTCTACACTCTTTGTTATAAGTCAGAAGTTGATTTCTGAGACTAAATTGTAAACAAGATAAACTCATCTTTAACAGAAAAAGTTTGAAAAATTTATTGTAATAACAATAAATATGTTCTAAGCCATTACGTCTAGTAAAAATTGCATTTCTGTGTACGTTGATTCAAGAAAATATGAAGGAAGTCTAATTTCACAATATAAGAAGGATGAAAGACCAGCTAGAACTAATCCAAATTCTAACAAATTTCATCTAGTTGAATCAAATTGAAAGACAAAGCCAAGACAAAAATAAAGAGTTCATAAGAATGTTGAATTTTTTATACGTTAACTCAAAAAAGTCTACACTCTTCGTTATAAGTCGGAAGTCGATTTCTGAGACTAAATTGTAAACTAGTTAAACTCATCTTTAAAAGAAAAAGTTTGAAAAATGTATTGTAATCATAATAAATATGTTCTAAGGCAGTACGTCTAGTAAAAATTGCATTTATATGTACGTTGATTCAAGAATATATGAAGGAAGTCAAATTTCACAATAGAAGAAGGATGAAAGACCAAGCAGAACTAATCCAAATCCTAACAAATTTCATCTTTCTTGAATCAAATAGAAAGACAAAGCCAACACAAAAAGAAAGAGTTCATAAAAATGTTGAATTTTATATACGTTAACTCAAAAAATCTACACACTTCGTTATACATCTGAAATTGATTTCTGAGACTAAATTGTAAACTAGATAAACTCATCTTTAACAGAAAAAGTATGAAAAATGTATTGTAATCACAAATAATATGTTCTAAGGCATTACGTCTAGTAAAAATTGCATTTCTATGTACGTTGATTCAAGAATATATGAAGGAAGTCAAATTTCACAATAGAAGAAGGATGAAAGACCAAGAAGAATTAATCCAAAACCTAACAAATTTCATCTATCTTGAATCAAATAGAAAGACAAAGCCAACACAAAAAGAAAGAGTTCATAAAAATGTTGAATTTTATATACGTTAACTCAAAAAAATCTACACACTTCGTTATACATCTGAAATTGATTTCTGAGACTAAATTGTAAACTAGATTAACTCATCTTTAACAGAAAAAGTATGAAAAATGTATTGTAATTACAAATAATATGTTCTAAGGCATTACGTTTAGTACAAATTGCATTTCTATGTACGTTGATTCAAGAAAATATGAAGGAAGTCAAATTTCACAATAGAAGAAGGAGAAAAGCCCAGGCAGAGCTAATCCAAATTCCAACAAATTTCATCAATTTGAATCAAATTGAAAGACAAAGCCAAGACAAAAATTAAGAGTTCATAAAAATGTTAGATTTTTTATACGTTAACTCAAAAAAGTCCACACTCTTCGTTATAGGTCGGAAGTCGATTTCTGAGACTAAATTGTAAACTAGTTAAACTCATCTTTAACAAAAAAAGTTTGAAAAATGTATTGTAATCACAATAAATATGTTCTAAGGCAGTACGTCTAGTAAAAGTTGTATTTCTATGTACGTTGATTCAAGAATATATGAAGGAAGTCAAATTTCACAATAGAAGAAGGATGAAAGACCAAGCAGAACTAATCCAAATCCTAACAAATTTCATCTATCTTGAATCAAATAGAAAGACAAAGCCAACACAAAAAAAAAAGAGTTCATAAAAATGTTGAATTTTATATACGTTAACTCAAAAAAGTCTACAAACTTCGGTATAAGTCGAAAATTGATTTCTCAGACTAAATTGTAAACTAGATAAACTCATCTTTAACAGAAAAAGTTTTAAAAATGTATTTTAATCACAAATTATATGTTCTAAGGAATTACGTCTAGTAAAAATTGCATTTCTATGTACGTTAATTCAAGAAAATATGAAGGAAGCCAAATTTTACAATAGAAGAAGGATGAAAGACCAAGATGAACTAATCCAAATCCTAACAAATTTCATCTATCTTGAACCAAATAGAAAGAAAAAGCCAACACAAAAATAAAGAGTTCATAAATATTTTGAATTTTATATACGTTAACCTAAAAAAGTCTACAAACTTCGGTATAAGTCGAAAATTTATTTCTGAGACTAAAAAGTAAACTACATAAACTCATCTTTAACAGAAATTTTTGAAAAATATATTGTAATCACAATAAATATGTTCTATGCCATTACGTCTAATAAAAATTGCATTTATGTGTACGTTGATTCATGAAAATAAGAAGGAAGTCAAATTTCACAATATTAGAAGGATGAAAGACCAGCCAGAACTAATCCAAATTCTAACAAATTTCATCTATTTGAATCAAATTGAAAGACAAAGCCAAGACAAAAATAAAGAGTTCATAAAAATGTTGAATTTTTTATACGTTAACTCAAAAAGTCCACACTCTTCGTTAAAAGTCGGAAATCGATTTCTGAGACTAAATTGTAAACTAGTTAAACTCATCTTTAACAGAAAAAGTTTGAAAAAATGTATTGTAATCACAATAAATATGTTCTAAGCCATTACGTCTAGTAAAGATTGCATTTGAGTGTACGTTGATTCAAGAAAATATGAAGGAAGTTAAATTTCACAATATAAGAAGGATGAAAGACTATCCAGAACTAATCCAAATTCTAAAAAATTTCATCTAGTTGAATCAAATTGAAAGACAAAGCCAAGACAAAAATAAAGAATTCATAAAAATGTTGAATTTTTTATACGTTAACTCAAAAAAGTCTACACTCTTCGCTATAAGTCGGAAGTCGATTTCTGAGACTAAATTGTAAACTAGTTAAACTCATCTTTAACAAAAAATGTTTGAAAAATGTATTTTAATCAGAAAATTATATGTTCTAAGGAATTACGTCTATTAAAAATTGCATTTATATGAACGTTAATTCAAGAAAATATGAAGGAAGCCAAATTTCACAATAGAAGAAGGATGAAAGACCAGACAGAACTAATCCAAATTGTAACAAAATTCATCTATTTGAATCAAATTGAAAGACAAAGCCAATACAAAAATAAAGAGTTCATAAAAATGTTGAATTTTTTATACGTTAACTCAAAAAAGTCTACACTCTTTGTTATAAGTCGGAAGTTAATTTCTGAGACTAAATTGTAAACAAGATAAACTCATCTTTAACAGAAAATTTTTGAAAAATGTATTGTAATCACAATAAATATGTTCTAAGCCAATACGTCTGGTAAAACTTGCATTTTGTGTACGTTGATTCAAGAAAATATGAAGGAAGTCAAATTTCACAATAGAAGAAGGATGAAAGACCAAGCAGAACTAATCCAAATCCTAACAAATTTCATCTTTCTTGAATCAAATAGAAAGACAAAGCCAACACAAAAAGAAAGAGTTCATAAAAATGTTGAATTTTATATACGTTAACTCAAAAAATCTACACACTTCGTTATACATCTGAAATTGATTTCTAAGACTAAATTGTAAACTAGATTAACTCATCTTTAACAGAAAAAGTATGAAAAATGTATTGTAATTACAAATAATATTTTCTAAGGCATTACGTCTTGTACAAATTGCATTTCTATGTACGTTGATTCAAGAAAATATGAAGGAAGTCAAATTTCACAATAGAAGAAGGAGAAAAGCCCAGGCAGAGCTAATCCAAATTCCAACAAATTTCATCTATTTGAATCAAATTGAAAGACAAAGCCAAGACAAAAATTAAGAGTTCATAAAAATGTTAGATTTTTTATACGTTAACTCAAAAAAGTCCACACTCTTCGTTATAGGTCGGAAGTCGATTTCTGAGACTAAATTGTAAACTAGTTAAACTCATCTTTAACAAAAAAAGTTTGAAAAATGTATTGTAATCACAATAAATATGTTCTAAGGCAGTACGTCTAGTAAAAGTTGTATTTCTATGTACGTTGATTCAAGAATATATGAAGGAAGTCAAATTTCACAATAGAAGAAGGATGAAAGACCAAGCAGAACTAATCCAAATCCTAACAAATTTCATCTATCTTGAATCAAATAGAAAGACAAAGCCAACACAAAAAAAAAAGAGTTCATAAAAATGTTGAATTTTATATACGTTAACTCAAAAAAATCTACACACTTCGTTATACATCTGAAATTGATTTCTGAGACTAAATTGTAAACTAGATTAACTCATCTTTAACAGAAAAAGTATGAAAAATGTATTGTAATTACAAATAATATGTTCTAAGGCATTACGTCTAGTACAAATTGCATTTCTATGTACGTTGATTCAAGAAAATATGAAGGAAGTCAAATTTCACAATAGAAGAAGGAGAAAAGCCCAGGCAGAGCTAATCCAAATTCCAACAAATTTCATCTATTTGAATCAAATTGAAAGACAAAGCCAAGACAAAAATTAAGAGTTCATAAAAATGTTAGATTTTTTATACGTTAACTCAAAAAAGTCCACACTCTTCGTTATAGGTCGGAAGTCGATTTCTGAGACTAAATTGTAAACTAGTTAAACTCATCTTTAACAAAAAAAGTTTGAAAAATGTATTGTAATCACAATAAATATGTTCTAAGGCAGTACGTCTAGTAAAAGTTGTATTTCTATGTACGTTGATTCAAGAATATATGAAGGAAGTCAAATTTCACAATAGAAGAAGGATGAAAGACCAAGCAGAACTAATCCAAATCCTAACAAATTTCATCTATCTTGAATCAAATAGAAAGACAAAGCCAACACAAAAAAAAGAGTTCATAAAAATGTTGAATTTTATATACGTTAACTCAAAAAATCTACAAACTTCGGTATAAGTCGAAAATTGATTTCTCAGACTAAATTGTAAACTAGATAAACTCATCTTTAACAGAAAAAGTTTGAAAAATGTATTTTAATCACAAATTATATGTTCTAAGGAATTACGTCTAGTAAAAATTGCATTGCTATGTACGTTAATTCAAGAAAATATGAAGGAAGCCAAATTTCACAATAGAAGAAGGATGAAAGACCAAGATGAACTAATCCAAATCCTAACAAATTTCATCTATCTTGAACCAAATAGAAAGAAAAATCCAACACAAAAATAAAGAGTTCATAAATATTTTGAATTTTATATACGTTAACTCAAAAAAGTCTACAAACTTCGGTATAAGTCGAAAATTTATTTCTGAGACTAAATTGTAAACTACATAAACTCATCTTTAACAGAAAAATTTTGAAAAATATATTGTAATCACAATAAATATGTTCTATGCCATTACGTCTAGTAAAAATTGCATTTCTGTGTACGTTGATTTATGAAAATAAGAAGGAAGTCAAATATCACAATATTAGAAGGATGAAAGACCAGCAAGAACTAATCCAAATTCTAACAAATTTCGTCTATTTGAATCAAATTGAAAGACAAAGCCAAGACAAAAATAAAGAGTTCATAAAAATGTTGAATTTTTTATACGTTAACTCAAAAAAGTCTACACTCTTTGTTATAAGTCAGAAGCTGATTTCTGAGACTAAATTGTACACAAGATAAACTCATCTTTAACAGAAAAAGTTTGAAAAATTTATTGTAATCACAATAAATATGTTCTAAGCCATTACGTCTAGTAAAGATTGCATTTCAGTGTACGTTGATTCAAGAAAATATGAAGGGAGTCAAAATTTCACAATAGAAGAAGGATGAAAGGCCAAGAAGAACTAATCCAAATCCTAACAAATTTCATCTATCTTGAACCAAATAGAAACAAGAAGCCAACACAAAAATAAAGAGTTCATAAAAATGTTGAATTTTATATACGTTAACTCAAAAAAGTCTACAAACTTCGGTATAAGTCGAAAATTGATTTCTGAGACTAAATTCTAAACTAGATAAACTCATCTTTAATAGAAAAAGTTTGAAAAATGTATTTTAATCACAAATTATATGTTCTAAGAAATTACGTCTAGTAAAAATTGCATTTCTATGTACGTTAATTCAAGAAAATATGAAGGAAGTCAAATTTCACAATAGAAGAAGGATGAAAGACCAAGAAGAACTAATCCAAATCCTAACACATTTCATCTATCTTGAACCAAATAGAAAGACAAAGCCAACACCAAAATAAAGAGTTCATAGAAATGTTGAATTTTATATAGGTTAACTCAAAAAAGTCTACAAACTTCGGTATAAGTCGAAAAATGATTTCTGAGACTAAATTGTAAACTAGAAAAACTCATCTTTAACAGAAAAAGTATGAAAAATGTATTGTAATCACAACAAATATGTTCTATGCCATTACGTCTAGTAAAAATTGCATTTCTGTGTACTTTGATTCAAGAAAATATGAAGGAAGTCAAATTTCACAATATAAGAAGGATGAAAGACCAGCCAAAGCTAATCCAAATCCTAACAAATTTCATCTATTTGAATCAAATTGAAAGACAAAGCCAAGAAAAAAATAAAGAGTTCATAAAAATGTGGAATTTTTTATACGTTAACTCAAAAAAGTCTACACTCTTCGTTATAAGTCGGAAGTCGATTTCTGAGACTAAATTGTAAACTAGTTAAACTCATATTTAACAGAAAAAGTTTGAAAAATGTATTGTAATCATAATAAATATGTTCTAAAGCAGTACGTCTAGTAAAAATTGCATTTATATGTACGTTGATTCAAGAATATATGAAGGAAGTCAAATTTCACAATAGAAGAAGGATGAAAGACCAAGCAGAACTAATCCAAATCCTAACAAATTTCATCTTTCTTGAATCAAATAGAAAGACAAAGCCAACACAAAAAGAAAGAGTTCATAAAAATGTTGAATTTTATATACGTTAACTCAAAAAATCTACACACTTCGTTATACATCTGAAATTGATTTCTGAGACTAAATTGTAAACTAGATAAACTCATCTTTAACAGAAAAAGTATGAAAAATGTATTGTAATCACAAATAATATGTTCTAAGGCATTACGTCTAGTAAAAATTGCATTTCTATGTACGTTGATTCAAGAATATATGAAGGAAGTCAAATTTCACAATAGAAGAAGGATGAAAGACCAAGAAGAACTAATCCAAAACCTAACAAATTTCATCTATCTTGAATCAAATAGAAGCCAACACAAAAAGAAAGAGTTCATAAAAATGTTGAATTTTATATACGTTAACTCAAAAAAATCTACACACTTCGTTATACATCTGAAATTGATTTCTGAGACTAAATTGTAAACTAGATTAACTCATCTTTAACAGAAAAAGTATGAAAAATGTATTGTAATTACAAATAATATTTTCTAAGGCATTACGTCTTGTACAAATTGCATTTCTATGTACGTTGATTCAAGAAAATATGAAGGAAGTCAAATTTCACAATAGAAGAAGGAGAAAAGCCCAGGCAGAGCTAATCCAAATTCCAACAAATTTCATATATTTGAATCAAATTGAAAGACAAAGCCAAGACAAAAATTAAGAGTTCATAAAAATGTTAGATTTTTTATACGTTAACTCAAAAAAGTCCACACTCTTCGTTATAGGTCGGAAGTCGATTTCTGAGACTAAATTGTAAACTAGTTAAACTCATCTTTAACAGAAAAAGTTTGAAAAATGTATTGTAATCACAATAAATATGTTCTAAGGCAGTACGTCTAGTAAAAGTTGTATTTCTATGTACGTTGATTCAAGAATATATGAAGGAAGTCAAATTTCACAATAGAAGAAGGATGAAAGACCAAGCAGAACTAATCCAAATCCTAACAAATTTCATCTATCTTGAATCAAATAGAAAGACAAAGCCAACACAAAAAAAAAGAGTTCATAAAAATGTTGAATTTTATATACGTTAACTCAAAAAAGTCTACAAACTTCGGTATAAGTCGAAAATTAATTTCTCAGACTAAATTGTAAACTAGATAAACTCATCATTAACAGAAAAAGTTTGAAAAATGTATTTTAATCACAAATTATATGTTCTAAGGAATTAAGTCTAGTAAAAATTGCATTTCTATGTACATTAATTCAAGAAAATATGAAGGAAGCCAAATTTCACAATAGAAGAAGGATGAAAGACCAAGATGAACTAATCCAAATCCTAACAAATTTCATCTATCTTCAACCAAATAGAAAGAAAAAGCCAACACAAAAATAAAGAGTTCATAAAAATGTTGAATTTTTTATACGTTAACTCAAAAAAGTCTACACTCTTAGTTATAAGTCAGAAGTTGATTTCTGAGACTAAATTGTAAACAAGATAAACTCATCTTTAACAGAAAAAGTTTGAAAAATTTATTGTAATAACAATAAATATGTTCTAAGCCATTACGTCTAGTAAAAATTGCATTTCTGTGTACGTTGATTCAAGAAAATATGAAGGAAGTCTAATTTCACAATATAAGAAGGATGAAAGACCAGATAGAACTAATCCAAATTCTAATAAATTTCATCTAGTTGAATCAAATTGAAAGAAAAAGCCAAGACAAAAATAAAGAGTTCATAAGAATGTTGAATTTTCTATACGTTAACTCAAAAAAGTCTACACTCTTCGTTATAAGTCGGAAGTCGATTTCTGAGACTAAATTGTAAACTAGTTAAACTCATCTTTAAAAGAAAAAGTTTGAAAAATGTATTGTAATCATAATAAATATGTTCTAAGGCAGTACGTCTAGTAAAAATTGCATTTATATGTACGTTGATTCAAGAATATATGAAGGAAGTCAAATTTCACAATAGAAGAAGGATGAAAGACCAAGCAGAACTAATCCAAATCCTAACAAATTTCATCTTTCTTGAATCAAATAGAAAGACAAAGCCAACACAAAAAGAAAGAGTTCATAAAAATGTTGAATTTTATATACGTTAACTCAAAAAATCTAAACACTTCGTTATACATATGAAATTGATTTCTGAGACTAAAATTGTAAACTAGATAAACTCATCTTTAACAGAAAAAGTATGAAAAATGTATTGTAATCACAAATAATATGTTCTAAGGCATTACGTCTAGTAAAAATTGCATTTCTATGTACGTTGATTCAAGAATATATGAAGGAAGTCAAATTTCACAATAGAAGAAGGATGAAAGACCAAGAAGAACTAATCCAAAACCTAACAAATTTCATCTATCTTGAATCAAATAGAAGCCAACACAAAAAGAAAGAGTTCATAAAAATGTTGAATTTTATATACGTTAACTCAAAAAAATCTACACACTTCGTTATACATCTGAAATTGATTTCTGAGACTAAATTGTAAACTAGATTAACTCATCTTTAACAGAAAAAGTATGAAAAATGTATTGTAATTACAAATAATATTTTCTAAGGCATTACGTCTTGTACAAATTGCATTTCTATGTACGTTGATTCAAGAAAATATGAAGGAAGTCAAATTTCACAATAGAAGAAGGAGAAAAGCTCAGGCAGAGCTAATCCAAATTCCAAAAAATTTCATTTATTTGAATCAAATTGAAAGACAAAGCCAAGAAAAAAAATTAAGAGTTCATAAAAATGTTAGATTTTTTATACGTTAACTCAAAAAAGTCCACACTCTTCGTTATAGGTCGGAATTCGATTTCTGAGACTAAATTGTAAACTAGATAAACTTATCTTTAACAGAAAAAGTTTGAAAAATGTATTTTAATCACAAATTATATGTTCTAAGAAATTACGTCTAGTAAAAATTGCATTTCTATGTACGTTAATTCAAGAAAATATGAAGGAAGTCAAAATTTCACAATAGAAGAAGGATGAAAGGCCAAGAAGAACTAATCCAAATCCTAACAAATTTCATCTATCTTGAACCAAATAGAAACAAGAAGCCAACACAAAAATAAAGAGTTCATAAAAATGTTGAATTTTATATACGTTAACTCAAAAAAGTCTACAAACTTCGGTATAAGTCGAAAATTGATTTCTGAGACTAAATTCTAAACTAGATAAACTCATCTTTAATAGAAAAAGTTTGAAAAATGTATTTTAATCACAAATTATATGTTCTAAGAAATTACGTCTAGTAAAAATTGCATTTCTATGTACGTTAATTCAAGAAAATATGAAGGAAGTCAAATTTCACAATAGAAGAAGGATGAAAGACCAAGAAGAACTAATCCAAATCCTAACACATTTCATCTATCTTGAACCAAATAGAAAGACAAAGCCAACACCAAAATAAAGAGTTCATAGAAATGTTGAATTTTATATAGGTTAACTCAAAAAAGTCTACAAACTTCGGTATAAGTCGAAAAATGATTTCTGAGACTAAATTGTAAACTAGAAAAACTCATCTTTAACAGAAAAAGTATGAAAAATGTATTGTAATCACAACAAATATGTTCTATGCCATTACGTCTAGTAAAAATTGCATTTCTGTGTACTTTGATTCAAGAAAATATGAAGGAAGTCAAATTTCACAATATAAGAAGGATGAAAGACCAGCCAAAGCTAATCCAAATCCTAACAAATTTCATCTATTTGAATCAAATTGAAAGACAAAGCCAAGAAAAAAATAAAGAGTTCATAAAAATGTGGAATTTTTTATACGTTAACTCAAAAAAGTCTACACTCTTCGTTATAAGTCGGAAGTCGATTTCTGAGACTAAATTGTAAACTAGTTAAACTCATATTTAACAGAAAAAGTTTGAAAAATGTATTGTAATCATAATAAATATGTTCTAAAGCAGTACGTCTAGTAAAAATTGCATTTATATGTACGTTGATTCAAGAATATATGAAGGAAGTCAAATTTCACAATAGAAGAAGGATGAAAGACCAAGCAGAACTAATCCAAATCCTAACAAATTTCATCTTTCTTGAATCAAATAGAAAGACAAAGCCAACACAAAAAGAAAGAGTTCATAAAAATGTTGAATTTTATATACGTTAACTCAAAAAATCTACACACTTCGTTATACATCTGAAATTGATTTCTGAGACTAAATTGTAAACTAGATAAACTCATCTTTAACAGAAAAAGTATGAAAAATGTATTGTAATCACAAATAATATGTTCTAAGGCATTACGTCTAGTAAAAATTGCATTTCTATGTACGTTGATTCAAGAATATATGAAGGAAGTCAAATTTCACAATAGAAGAAGGATGAAAGACCAAGAAGAACTAATCCAAAACCTAACAAATTTCATCTATCTTGAATCAAATAGAAGCCAACACAAAAAGAAAGAGTTCATAAAAATGTTGAATTTTATATACGTTAACTCAAAAAAATCTACACACTTCGTTATACATCTGAAATTGATTTCTGAGACTAAATTGTAAACTAGATTAACTCATCTTTAACAGAAAAAGTATGAAAAATGTATTGTAATTACAAATAATATTTTCTAAGGCATTACGTCTTGTACAAATTGCATTTCTATGTACGTTGATTCAAGAAAATATGAAGGAAGTCAAATTTCACAATAGAAGAAGGAGAAAAGCCCAGGCAGAGCTAATCCAAATTCCAACAAATTTCATATATTTGAATCAAATTGAAAGACAAAGCCAAGACAAAAATTAAGAGTTCATAAAAATGTTAGATTTTTTATACGTTAACTCAAAAAAGTCCACACTCTTCGTTATAGGTCGGAAGTCGATTTCTGAGACTAAATTGTAAACTAGTTAAACTCATCTTTAACAGAAAAAGTTTGAAAAATGTATTGTAATCACAATAAATATGTTCTAAGGCAGTACGTCTAGTAAAAGTTGTATTTCTATGTACGTTGATTCAAGAATATATGAAGGAAGTCAAATTTCACAATAGAAGAAGGATGAAAGACCAAGCAGAACTAATCCAAATCCTAACAAATTTCATCTATCTTGAATCAAATAGAAAGACAAAGCCAACACAAAAAAAAAGAGTTCATAAAAATGTTGAATTTTATATACGTTAACTCAAAAAAGTCTACAAACTTCGGTATAAGTCGAAAATTAATTTCTCAGACTAAATTGTAAACTAGATAAACTCATCATTAACAGAAAAAGTTTGAAAAATGTATTTTAATCACAAATTATATGTTCTAAGGAATTAAGTCTAGTAAAAATTGCATTTCTATGTACATTAATTCAAGAAAATATGAAGGAAGCCAAATTTCACAATAGAAGAAGGATGAAAGACCAAGATGAACTAATCCAAATCCTAACAAATTTCATCTATCTTCAACCAAATAGAAAGAAAAAGCCAACACAAAAATAAAGAGTTCATAAAAATGTTGAATTTTTTATACGTTAACTCAAAAAAGTCTACACTCTTAGTTATAAGTCAGAAGTTGATTTCTGAGACTAAATTGTAAACAAGATAAACTCATCTTTAACAGAAAAAGTTTGAAAAATTTATTGTAATAACAATAAATATGTTCTAAGCCATTACGTCTAGTAAAAATTGCATTTCTGTGTACGTTGATTCAAGAAAATATGAAGGAAGTCTAATTTCACAATATAAGAAGGATGAAAGACCAGATAGAACTAATCCAAATTCTAATAAATTTCATCTAGTTGAATCAAATTGAAAGAAAAAGCCAAGACAAAAATAAAGAGTTCATAAGAATGTTGAATTTTCTATACGTTAACTCAAAAAAGTCTACACTCTTCGTTATAAGTCGGAAGTCGATTTCTGAGACTAAATTGTAAACTAGTTAAACTCATCTTTAAAAGAAAAAGTTTGAAAAATGTATTGTAATCATAATAAATATGTTCTAAGGCAGTACGTCTAGTAAAAATTGCATTTATATGTACGTTGATTCAAGAATATATGAAGGAAGTCAAATTTCACAATAGAAGAAGGATGAAAGACCAAGCAGAACTAATCCAAATCCTAACAAATTTCATCTTTCTTGAATCAAATAGAAAGACAAAGCCAACACAAAAAGAAAGAGTTCATAAAAATGTTGAATTTTATATACGTTAACTCAAAAAATCTAAACACTTCGTTATACATATGAAATTGATTTCTGAGACTAAAATTGTAAACTAGATAAACTCATCTTTAACAGAAAAAGTATGAAAAATGTATTGTAATCACAAATAATATGTTCTAAGGCATTACGTCTAGTAAAAATTGCATTTCTATGTACGTTGATTCAAGAATATATGAAGGAAGTCAAATTTCACAATAGAAGAAGGATGAAAGACCAAGAAGAACTAATCCAAAACCTAACAAATTTCATCTATCTTGAATCAAATAGAAGCCAACACAAAAAGAAAGAGTTCATAAAAATGTTGAATTTTATATACGTTAACTCAAAAAAATCTACACACTTCGTTATACATCTGAAATTGATTTCTGAGACTAAATTGTAAACTAGATTAACTCATCTTTAACAGAAAAAGTATGAAAAATGTATTGTAATTACAAATAATATTTTCTAAGGCATTACGTCTTGTACAAATTGCATTTCTATGTACGTTGATTCAAGAAAATATGAAGGAAGTCAAATTTCACAATAGAAGAAGGAGAAAAGCTCAGGCAGAGCTAATCCAAATTCCAAAAAATTTCATTTATTTGAATCAAATTGAAAGACAAAGCCAAGAAAAAAAATTAAGAGTTCATAAAAATGTTAGATTTTTTATACGTTAACTCAAAAAAGTCCACACTCTTCGTTATAGGTCGGAATTCGATTTCTGAGACTAAATTGTAAACTAGATAAACTTATCTTTAACAGAAAAAGTTTGAAAAATGTATTTTAATCACAAATTATATGTTCTAAGAAATTACGTCTAGTAAAAATTGCATTTCTATGTACGTTAATTCAAGAAAATATGAAGGAAGTCAAAATTTCACAATAGAAGAAGGATGAAAGGCCAAGAAGAACTAATCCAAATCCTAACAAATTTCATCTATCTTGAACCAAATAGAAACAAGAAGCCAACACAAAAATAAAGAGTTCATAAAAATGTTGAATTTTATATACGTTAACTCAAAAAAGTCTACAAACTTCGGTATAAGTCGAAAATTGATTTCTGAGACTAAATTCTAAACTAGATAAACTCATCTTTAATAGAAAAAGTTTGAAAAATGTATTTTAATCACAAATTATATGTTCTAAGAAATTACGTCTAGTAAAAATTGCATTTCTATGTACGTTAATTCAAGAAAATATGAAGGAAGTCAAATTTCACAATAGAAGAAGGATGAAAGACCAAGAAGAACTAATCCAAATCCTAACACATTTCATCTATCTTGAACCAAATAGAAAGACAAAGCCAACACCAAAATAAAGAGTTCATAGAAATGTTGAATTTTATATAGGTTAACTCAAAAAAGTCTACAAACTTCGGTATAAGTCGAAAAATGATTTCTGAGACTAAATTGTAAACTAGAAAAACTCATCTTTAACAGAAAAAGTATGAAAAATGTATTGTAATCACAACAAATATGTTCTATGCCATTACGTCTAGTAAAAATTGCATTTCTGTGTACTTTGATTCAAGAAAATATGAAGGAAGTCAAATTTCACAATATAAGAAGGATGAAAGACCAGCCAAAGCTAATCCAAATCCTAACAAATTTCATCTATTTGAATCAAATTGAAAGACAAAGCCAAGAAAAAAATAAAGAGTTCATAAAAATGTGGAATTTTTTATACGTTAACTCAAAAAAGTCTACACTCTTCGTTATAAGTCGGAAGTCGATTTCTGAGACTAAATTGTAAACTAGTTAAACTCATATTTAACAGAAAAAGTTTGAAAAATGTATTGTAATCATAATAAATATGTTCTAAAGCAGTACGTCTAGTAAAAATTGCATTTATATGTACGTTGATTCAAGAATATATGAAGGAAGTCAAATTTCACAATAGAAGAAGGATGAAAGACCAAGCAGAACTAATCCAAATCCTAACAAATTTCATCTTTCTTGAATCAAATAGAAAGACAAAGCCAACACAAAAAGAAAGAGTTCATAAAAATGTTGAATTTTATATACGTTAACTCAAAAAATCTACACACTTCGTTATACATCTGAAATTGATTTCTGAGACTAAATTGTAAACTAGATAAACTCATCTTTAACAGAAAAAGTATGAAAAATGTATTGTAATCACAAATAATATGTTCTAAGGCATTACGTCTAGTAAAAATTGCATTTCTATGTACGTTGATTCAAGAATATATGAAGGAAGTCAAATTTCACAATAGAAGAAGGATGAAAGACCAAGAAGAATTAATCCAAAACCTAACAAATTTCATCTATCTTGAATCAAATAGAAAGACAAAGCCAACACAAAAAGAAAGAGTTCATAAAAATGTTGAATTTTATATACGTTAACTCAAAAAAATCTACACACTTCGTTATACATCTGAAATTGATTTCTGAGACTAAATTGTAAACTAGATTAACTCATCTTTAACAGAAAAAGTATGAAAAATGTATTGTAATTACAAATAATATGTTCTAAGGCATTACGTCTAGTACAAATTGCATTTCTATGTACGTTGATTCAAGAAAATATGAAGGAAGTCAAATTTCACAATAGAAGAAGGAGAAAAGCCCAGGCAGAGCTAATCCAAATTCCAACAAATTTCATCTATTTGAATCAAATTGAAAGACAAAGCCAAGACAAAAATTAAGAGTTCATAAAAATGTTAGATTTTTTATACGTTAACTCAAAAAAGTCCACACTCTTCGTTATAGGTCGGAAGTCGATTTCTGAGACTAAATTGTAAACTAGTTAAACTCATCTTTAACAAAAAAAGTTTGAAAAATGTATTGTAATCACAATAAATATGTTCTAAGGCAGTACGTCTAGTAAAAGTTGTATTTCTATGTACGTTGATTCAAGAATATATGAAGGAAGTCAAATTTCACAATAGAAGAAGGATGAAAGACCAAGCAGAACTAATCCAAATCCTAACAAATTTCATCTATCTTGAATCAAATAGAAAGACAAAGCCAACACAAAAAAAAGAGTTCATAAAAATGTTGAATTTTATATACGTTAACTCAAAAAATCTACAAACTTCGGTATAAGTCGAAAATTGATTTCTCAGACTAAATTGTAAACTAGATAAACTCATCTTTAACAGAAAAAGTTTGAAAAATGTATTTTAATCACAAATTATATGTTCTAAGGAATTACGTCTAGTAAAAATTGCATTGCTATGTACGTTAATTCAAGAAAATATGAAGGAAGCCAAATTTCACAATAGAAGAAGGATGAAAGACCAAGATGAACTAATCCAAATCCTAACAAATTTCATCTATCTTGAACCAAATAGAAAGAAAAATCCAACACAAAAATAAAGAGTTCATAAATATTTTGAATTTTATATACGTTAACTCAAAAAAGTCTACAAACTTCGGTATAAGTCGAAAATTTATTTCTGAGACTAAATTGTAAACTACATAAACTCATCTTTAACAGAAAAATTTTGAAAAATATATTGTAATCACAATAAATATGTTCTATGCCATTACGTCTAGTAAAAATTGCATTTCTGTGTACGTTGATTTATGAAAATAAGAAGGAAGTCAAATATCACAATATTAGAAGGATGAAAGACCAGCAAGAACTAATCCAAATTCTAACAAATTTCGTCTATTTGAATCAAATTGAAAGACAAAGCCAAGACAAAAATAAAGAGTTCATAAAAATGTTGAATTTTTTATACGTTAACTCAAAAAAGTCTACACTCTTTGTTATAAGTCAGAAGCTGATTTCTGAGACTAAATTGTACACAAGATAAACTCATCTTTAACAGAAAAAGTTTGAAAAATTTATTGTAATCACAATAAATATGTTCTAAGCCATTACGTCTAGTAAAGATTGCATTTCAGTGTACGTTGATTCAAGAAAATATGAAGGGAGTCAAAATTTCACAATAGAAGAAGGATGAAAGGCCAAGAAGAACTAATCCAAATCCTAACAAATTTCATCTATCTTGAACCAAATAGAAACAAGAAGCCAACACAAAAATAAAGAGTTCATAAAAATGTTGAATTTTATATACGTTAACTCAAAAAAGTCTACAAACTTCGGTATAAGTCGAAAATTGATTTCTGAGACTAAATTCTAAACTAGATAAACTCATCTTTAATAGAAAAAGTTTGAAAAATGTATTTTAATCACAAATTATATGTTCTAAGAAATTACGTCTAGTAAAAATTGCATTTTCTATGTACGTTAATTCAAGAAAATATGAAGGAAGTCAAATTTCACAATAGAAGAAGGATGAAAGACCAAGAAGAACTAATCCAAATCCTAACACATTTCATCTATCTTGAACCAAATAGAAAGACAAAGCCAACACCAAAATAAAGAGTTCATAGAAATGTTGAATTTTATATAGGTTAACTCAAAAAAGTCTACAAACTTCGGTATAAGTCGAAAATTGATTTCTGAGACTAAATTGTAAACTAGATAAACTCATCTTTAACAGAAAAAGTATGAAAAATGTATTGTAATCACAACAAATATGTTCTATGCCATTACGTCTAGTAAAAATTGCATTTCTGTGTACGTTGATTCAAGAAAATATGAAGGAAGTCAAATTTCACAATATAAGAAGGATGAAATACCAGCCAAAGCTAATCCAAATCCTAACAAATATCATCTATTTGAATCAAATTGAAAGACAAAGCCAAGAAAAAAAATAAAGAGTTCATAAAAATGTGGAATTTTTTATACGTTAACTCAAAAAAGTCTACACTCTTCGTTATAAGTCGGAAGTCGATTTCTGAGACTAAATTGTAAACTAGTTAAACTCATCTTTAACAGAAAAAGTTTGAAAAATGTATTGTAATCATAATAAATATGTTCTAAAGCAGTACGTCTAGTAAAAATTGCATTTATATGTACGTTGATTCAAGAATATATGAAGGAAGTCAAATTTCACAATAGAAGAAGGATGAAAGACCAAGCAGAACTAATCCAAATCCTAACAAATTTCATCTTTCTTGAATCAAATAGAAAGACAAAGCCAACACAAAAAGAAAGAGTTCATAAAAATGTTGAATTTTATATACGTTAACTCAAAAAATCTACACACTTCGTTATACATCTGAAATTGATTTCTGAGACTAAATTGTAAACTAGATAAACTCATCTTTAACAGAAAAAGTATGAAAAATGTATTGTAATCACAAATAATATGTTCTAAGGCATTACGTCTAGTAAAAATTGCATTTCTATGTACGTTGATTCAAGAATATATGAAGGAAGTCAAATTTCACAATAGAAGAAGGATGAAAGACCAAGAAGAACTAATCCAAAACCTAACAAATTTCATCTATCTTGAATCAAATAGAAGCCAACACAAAAAGAAAGAGTTCATAAAAATGTTGAATTTTATATACGTTAACTCAAAAAAATCTACACACTTCGTTATACATCTGAAATTGATTTCTGAGACTAAATTGTAAACTAGATTAACTCATCTTTAACAGAAAAAGTATGAAAAATGTATTGTAATTACAAATAATATTTTCTAAGGCATTACGTCTTGTACAAATTGCATTTCTATGTACGTTGATTCAAGAAAATATGAAGGAAGTCAAATTTCACAATAGAAGAAGGAGAAAAGCCCAGGCAGAGCTAATCCAAATTCCAACAAATTTCATCAATTTGAATCAAATTGAAAGACAAAGGCAAGACAAAAATTAAGAGTTCATAAAAATGTTAGATTTTTTATACGTTAACTCAAAAAAGTCCACACTCTTCGTTATAGGTTGGAAGTCGATTTCTGAGACTAAATTGTAAACTAGTTAAACTCATCTTTAACAAAAAAAGTTTGAAAAATGTATTGTAATCACAATAAATATGTTCTAAGGCAGTACGTCTAGTAAAAGTTGTATTTCTATGTACGTTGATTCAAGAATATATGAAGGAAGTCAAATTTCACAATAGAAGAAGGATGAAAGACCAAGCAGAACTAATCCAAATCCTAACAAATTTCATCTATCTTGAATCAAATAGAAAGACAAAGCCAACACAAAAAAAAAAGAGTTCATAAAAATGTTGAATTTTATATACGTTAACTCAAAAAAGTCTACAAACTTCGGTATAAGTCGAAAATTGATTTCTCAGACTAAATTGTAAACTAGATAAACTCATCTTTAACAGAAAAAGTTTTAAAAATGTATTTTAATCACAAATTATATGTTCTAAGGAATTACGTCTAGTAAAAATTGCATTTCTATGTACGTTAATTCAAGAAAATATGAAGGAAGCCAAATTTTACAATAGAAGAAGGATGAAAGACCAAGATGAACTAATCCAAATCCTAACAAATTTCATCTATCTTGAACCAAATAGAAACAAAAAGCCAACACAAAAATAAAGAGTTCATAAATATTTTGAATTTTATATACGTTAACCTAAAAAAGTCTACAAACTTCGGTATAAGTCGAAAATTTATTTCTGAGACTAAAAAGTAAACTACATAAACTCATCTTTAACAGAAATCTTTGAAAAATATATTGTAATCACAATAAATATGTTCTATGCCATTACGTCTAGTAAAAATTGCATTTATGTGTACGTTGATTCATGAAAATAAGAAGGAAGTCAAATTTCACAATATTAGAAGGATGAAAGACCAGCCAGAACTAATCCAAATTCTAACAAATTTCATCTATTTGAATCAAATTGAAAGACAAAGCCAAGACAAAAATAAAGAGTTCATAAAAATGTTGAATTTTTTATACGTTAACTCAAAAAGTCCACACTCTTCGTTAAAAGTCGGAAATCGATTTCTGAGACTAAATTGTAAACTAGTTAAACTCATCTTTAACAGAAAAAGTTTGAAAAAATGTATTGTAATCACAATAAATATGTTCTAAGCCAATACGTCTGGTAAAACTTGCATTTTGTGTACGTTGATTCAAGAAAATATGAAGGAAGTCAAATTTCACAATAGAAGAAGGATGAAAGACCAAGCAGAACTAATCCAAATCCTAACAAATTTCATCTTTCTTGAATCAAATAGAAAGACAAAGCCAACACAAAAAGAAAGAGTTCATAAAAATGTTGAATTTTATATACGTTAACTCAAAAAATCTACACACTTCGTTATACATCTGAAATTCATTTCTAAGACTAAATTGTAAACTAGATTAACTCATCTTTAACAGAAAAAGTATGAAAAATGTATTGTAATTACAAATAATATTTTCTAAGGCATTACGTCTTGTACAAATTGCATTTCTATGTACGTTGATTCAAGAAAATATGAAGGAAGTCAAATTTCACAATAGAAGAAGGAGAAAAGCCCAGGCAGAGCTAATCCAAATTCCAACAAATTTCATCTATTTGAATCAAATTGAAAGACAAAGCCAAGACAAAAATTAAGAGTTCATAAAAATGTTAGATTTTTTATACGTTAACTCAAAAAAGTCCACACTCTTCGTTATAGGTCGGAAGTCGATTTCTGAGACTAAATTGTAAACTAGTTAAACTCATCTTTAACAAAAAAAGTTTGAAAAATGTATTGTAATCACAATAAATATGTTCTAAGGCAGTACGTCTAGTAAAAGTTGTATTTCTATGTACGTTGATTCAAGAATATATGAAGGAAGTCAAATTTCACAATAGAAGAAGGATGAAAGACCAAGCAGAACTAATCCAAATCCTAACAAATTTCATCTATCTTGAATCAAATAGAAAGACAAAGCCAACACAAAAAAAAGAGTTCATAAAAATGTTGAATTTTATATACGTTAACTCAAAAAATCTACAAACTTCGGTATAAGTCGAAAATTGATTTCTCAGACTAAATTGTAAACTAGATAAACTCATCTTTAACAGAAAAAGTTTGAAAAATGTATTTTAATCACAAATTATATGTTCTAAGGAATTACGTCTAGTAAAAATTGCATTGCTATGTACGTTAATTCAAGAAAATATGAAGGAAGCCAAATTTCACAATAGAAGAAGGATGAAAGACCAAGATGAACTAATCCAAATCCTAACAAATTTCATCTATCTTGAACCAAATAGAAAGAAAAATCCAACACAAAAATAAAGAGTTCATAAATATTTTGAATTTTATATACGTTAACTCAAAAAAGTCTACAAACTTCGGTATAAGTCGAAAATTTATTTCTGAGACTAAATTGTAAACTACATAAACTCATCTTTAACAGAAAAATTTTGAAAAATATATTGTAATCACAATAAATATGTTCTATGCCATTACGTCTAGTAAAAATTGCATTTCTGTGTACGTTGATTTATGAAAATAAGAAGGAAGTCAAATATCACAATATTAGAAGGATGAAAGACCAGCAAGAACTAATCCAAATTCTAACAAATTTCGTCTATTTGAATCAAATTGAAAGACAAAGCCAAAACAAAAATAAAGAGTTCATAAAAATGTTGAATTTTTTATACGTTAACTCAAAAAAGTCTACACTCTTTGTTATAAGTCAGAAGCTGATTTCTGAGACTAAATTGTACACAAGATAAACTCATCTTTAACAGAAAAAGTTTGAAAAATTTATTGTAATCACAATAAATATGTTCTAAGCCATTACGTCTAGTAAAGATTGCATTTCAGTGTACGTTGATTCAAGAAAATATGAAGGAAGTTAAATTTCACAATATAAGAAGGATGAAAGACCATCCAGAACTAATCCAAATATTAACAAATTTCATCTAGTTGAATCAAATTGAAAGACAAAGCCAAGACAAAAATAAAGAGTTCATAAAAATGTTGAATTTTTTATACGTTAACTCGAAAAAGTCTACACTCTTCGCTATAAGTCGGAAGTCGATTTCTGAGACTAAATTGTAAACTAGTTAAACTCATCTTTAACATAAAAAGTTTGAAAAATGTATTGTAATCATAATAAATATGTTCTAAGGCAGTACGTCTAGTAAAAATTGCATTTATATGTACGTTGATTCAAGAAAATATGAAGGAAGTTAAATTTCACAATATAAGAAGGATGAAAGACCATCCAGAACTAATCCAAATTCTAACAAATTTCATCCATTTGAATCAAATTGAAAGACAAAGCCAAGACAAAAATAAAGAGTTCATAAAAATGTGGAATTTTTTATACGTTAACTCAAAAAAGTCTACACTCTTCGTTATAAGTCGGAAGTCGATTTCTGAGACTAAATTGTAAACTAGTTAAACTCATCTTTAACAGAAAAAGTTTGAAAAATGTATTGTAATCATAATAAATATGTTCTAAGGCAGTACGTCTAGTAAAAATTGCATTTATATGTACGTTGATTCAAGAATATATGAAGGAAGTCAAATTTCACAATAGAAGAAGGATGAAAGACCAAACAGAACTAATCCAAATCCTAACAAATTTCATCTTTCTTGAATCAAATAGAAAGACAAAGCCAACACAAAAAGAAAGAGTTCATAAAAATGTTGAATTTTATATACGTTAACTCAAAAAATCTACACACTTCGTTATACATATGAAATTGATTTCTGAGACTAAATTGTAAACTAGATAAACTCATCTTTAACAGAAAAAGTATGAAAAATGTATTGTAATCACAAATAATATGTTCTAAGGCATTACGTCTAGTAAAAATTGCATTTCTATGTACGTTGATTCAAGAATATATGAAGGAAGTCAAATTTCACAATAGAAGAAGGATGAAAGACCAAGAACAACTAATCCAAAACCTAACAAATTTCATCTATCTTGAATCAAATAGAAAGACAAAGCCAACACAAAAAGAAAGAGTTCATAAAAATGTTGAATTTTATATACGTTAACTCAAAAAAATCTACACACTTCGTTATACATCTGAAATTGATTTCTGAGACTAAATTGTAAACTAGATTAACTCATCTTTAACAGAAAAAGTATGAAAAATGTATTGTAATTACAAATAATATGTTCTAAGGCATTACGTCTAGTACAAATTGCATTTCTATGTACGTTGATTCAAGAAAATATGAAGGAAGTCAAATTTCACTACAAAAGAAGGAGAAAAGCCCAGGCAGAGCTAATCCAAATTCCAACAAATTTCATCTATTTGAATCAAATTGAAAGACAAAGCCAAGACAAAAATAAAGAGTTCATAAAAATGTTAGATTTTTTATACGTTAACTCAAAAAAGTCCACACTCTTCGTTATAGGTCGGAAGTCGATTTCTGAGACTAAATTGTAAACTAGTTAAACTCATCTTTAACAGAAAAAGTTTGAAAAATGTATTGTAATCACAATAAATATGTTCTAAGGCAGTACGTCTAGTAAAAGTTGTATTTCTATGTACGTTGATTCAAGAATATATGAAGGAAGTCAAATTTCACAATAGAAGAAGGATGAAAGACCAAGAACAACTAATCCAAAACCTAACAAATTTCATCTATCTTGAATCAAATAGAAAGACAAAGCCAACACAAAAACAAAGAGTTCATAAAAATGTTGAATTTTATATACGTTAACTCAAAAAAATCTACACACTTCGTTATACATCTGAAATTGATTTCTGAGACTAAATGGTAAACTAGTTAAACTCATCTTTAACAGAAAAATTTTGAAAAATATATTGTAATCACAATAAATGTGTTCTATGCCATTACGTCTAGTAAAAATTGCATTTCTGTGTACGTTGATTCATGAAAATAAGAAGGAAGTCAAATTTCACAATATTAGAAGGATGAAAGACCAGCCAGAACTAATCCAAATTCTAAAAAATTTCATCTATTTGAATCAAATTGAAAGACAAAGCCAAGACAAAAATAAAGAGTTCATAAAAATGTTGAATTTTTTATACGTTAACTCAAAAAAGTCTACACTCTTTGTTATAAGTCAGAAGCTGATTTCTGAGACTAAATTGTAAACAAGATAAACTCATCTTTAACAGAAAAATTTAAAAAATTTATTGTAATCACAATAAATATGTTATAAGCCATTACGTCTAGTAAAGATTGCATTTCAGTGTACGTTGATTCAAGAAAATATGAAGGAAGTTAAATTTCACAATATAAGAAGGATGAAAGACCATCCAGAACTAATCCAAATTCTAACAAATTTCATCTAGTTTAATCAAATTGAAATACAAAGCCAAGACAAAAATAAAGAGTTCATAAAAATGTTGAATTTTTTATACGTTAACTCAAAAAAGTCTACACTCTTCGCTATAAGTCGGAAGTCGATTTCTGAGACTAAATTGTAAACTAGTTAAACTCATCTTTAACAAAAAATGTTTGAAAAATGTATTTTAATCAAAAAATTATATGTTCTAAGGAATTACGTCTATTAAAAATTGCATTTATATGAACGTTAATTCAAGAAAATATGAAGGAAGCCAAATTTCACAATAGAAGAAGGATGAAAGACCAGACAGAACTAATCCAAATTGTAACAAAATTCATCTATTTGAATCAAATTGAAAGACAAAGCCAATACAAAAATAAAGAGTTCATAAAAATGTTGAATTTTTTATACGTTAACTCAAAAAGTCTACACTCTTTGTTATAAGTCGGAAGTTGATTTCTGAGACTAAATTGTAAACAAGATAAACTCATCTTTAACAAAAAAATTTTGAAAAATGTATTGTAATCACAATAAATATGTATTATGCCATTACGTCTAGTAAAAATTGCATTTCTGTGTACGTTGAGTCAAGAAAATAAGAAGGAAGTCAAATTTCACAATATAAGAAGGATGAAAGACCAGCCAGAACTAATCCAAATTCTAACAAATTTTATCTATTTGAATCAAATTGAAAGACAAAGCCAAGACAAAAATAAAGAGTTCATAAAAATGTTGAATTTTTTATACGTTAACTCAAAAAAGTCTACACTCTTTGTTATAAGTCAGAAGTTGATTTCTGAGACTAATTGCAAACAAGATAAACTCATCTTTAACAGAAAAAGTTTGAAAAATTTATTGTAATCACAATAAATATGTTCTAATCCATTACGTCTAGTAAAAATTGCATTTCTGTGTACGTTGATTCAAGAAAATATGAAGGAAGTCTAATTTCACAATATAAGAAGGATGAAAGACCAGCCAGAACTAATCCAAATTCTAACAAATTTCATCTAGTTGAATCAAATTGAAAGACAAAGCCAAGACAAAAATAAAGAGTTCATAAAAATGTTGAATTTTTTATACGTTAACTCAAAAAAGTCTACACTCTTCGTTATAAGTCGGAAGTCGATTTCTGAGACTAAATTGTAAACTAGTTAAACTCATCTTTAACAGAAAAAGTTTGAAAAATGTATTGTAATCATAATAAATATGTTCTAAGGCAGTACGTCTAGTAAAAATTGCATTTATATGTACTTTGATTCAAGAATATATGAAGGAAGTCAAATTTCACAATATAAGAAGGATGAAAGACCAAGCAGAACTAATCCAAATCCTAACAAATTTCATCTATCATGAATCAAATAGAAAGACAAAGCCAACACAAAAAGAAAGAGTTCATAAAAATGTTGAATTTTATATACGTTAACTCATAAAAGTCTACAAACTTCGGTATAAGTCGAAAATTGATTTCTAAGACTAAATTGTAAACTAGATAAACTCATCTTTAACAGAAAAAGTTTGAAAAAATTATTTTAATCACAAATTATATGTTCTAAGGAATTACGTCTATTAAAAATTGTGTTTCTATGAACGTTAATTCAAGAAAATATGAAGGAAGCCAAATTTCACAATAGAAGAAGGATGAAAGACCAGCCAGAACTAATCCAAATTGTAAAAAAATTCATCTATTTGAATCAAATTGAAAGACAAAGCCAACACAAAAATAAAGAGTTCATAAAAATGTTGAATTTTTTATACGTTAACTCAAAAAAGTCTACACTCTTTGTTATAAGTCGGAAGTTGATTTATGAGACTAAATTGTAAACAAGATAAACTCATCTTTAACAGAAATTTTTTGAAAAATGTATTGTAATCACAATAAATATGTTCTAAGCCATTACGTCTAGTAAAAATTGCATTTCTTTGTACGTTGATTCAAGAAAATATGAAGAAAGTCAAATTTCACAATATAAGAGAATGAAAGACCAGCCAGATCTAATCCAAATTCTAACAAATTTCATCTATTTGAATCAAATTGAAAGACAAATCCAAGACAAAAATAAAGAGTTCATAAAAATGTTGAATTTTTTATACGTTAACTCAAAAAAGTCCACACTCTTCGTTAAAAGTCGGAACTCGATTTCTGAGACTAAATTTTAAACTAATTAAACTCATCTTTAACAGAAAATGTTTGAAAAATGTATTGTAATCACAATAAATATGTTCTATGGCAGTACGTCTAGTAAAAGTTGTATTTCTATGTACGTTGATTCAAGAATATATGAAGGAAGTCAAATTTCACAATAGAAGAAGGATGAAAGACCAAGCAGAACTAATCCAAATCCTAACAAATTTCATCTATCTTGAATCAAATAGAAAGACAAAGCCAACACAAAAAGAAAGACTTCATAAAAATGTTGAATTTTATATACGTTAACTCAAAAAAGTCTACAAACTTCGGTATAAGTCGAAAATTGATTTCTGAGACTAAATTGTAAACTAGATAAACTCATCTTTAACAGAAAAAGTTTGAAATATGTATTTTAATCACAAATTATATGTTCTAAGGAATTACGTCTAGTAAAAATTGCATTTCTATGTACGTTAATTCAAGAAAATATGAAGGAAGCCAAATTTCACAATATAAGAAGGATGAAAGACCAAGCAGAACTAATCCAAATCCTAACAAATTTCATCTATCATGAATCAAATAGAAAGACAAAGCCAACACAAAAAGAAAGAGTTCATAAAAATGTTGAATTTTATATACGTTAACTCAAAAAAGTCTACAAACTTCGGTATAAGTCGAAAATTGATTTCTGAGACTAAATTGTAAACTAGATAAACTCATCTTTAACAGAAAAATTTTGAAAAATATATTGTAATCACAATAAATATTATCTAAGCCATTACGTCTAGTAAAAATTGCATTTCTTCGTACGTTGATTCAATAAAATATGAAGGAATTCAAATTTCACAATATAAGAAGGATGAAAGACCAGCCAGAACTAATCCAAATTCTAACAAATTTCATCTAGTTGAATCAAATTGAAATACAAAGCCAAGACAAAAATAAAGAGTTCATAAAAATGTTGAATTTTTTATACGTTAACTCAAAAAAGTCTACACTCTTCGTTATAAGTCGGAAGTCGATTTCTGAGACTAAATTGTAAACTAGTTAAACTCATCTTTAGCAGAAAAAGTTTGAAAAATGTATTGTAATCATAATAAATATGTTCTAAAGCAGTATGTCTAGTAAAAATTGCATTTATATGTACGTTGATTAAACAATATATGAAGGAAGTCAAATTTCACAATAGAAGAAGGATGAAAGACCAAGCAGTACTAATCCAAATCCTAACAAATTTCATCTATCTTGAATCAAATAGAAAGACAAAGCCAACACAAAAAGAAAGAGTTCATAAAAATGTTGAATTTTATATGCGTTAACTCAAAAAAGTCTACAAACTTCGGTATAAGTCGAAAATTGATTTCTAAGACTAAATTGTAAACTAGATAAACTTATCTTTAACAGAAAAAGTTTGAAAAATTTATTTTAATCACAAATTATATGTTCTAAGGAATTACGACTATTAAAAATTGCATTTCTATGAACGTTAATTCAAGAAAATATGAAGGAAGTCAAATTTCACAATAGAAGAAGGATGAAAGACCAGCCAGAACTAATCCAAATTGTAACAAAATTCATCTATTTGAATCAAATTGAAAGACAAAGCTAATACAAAAATAAAGAGTTCATAAAAATGTTGAATTTTTTATACATTAATTCAAAAAAGTCCACACTCTTCGTTAAAAGTTGGAAGTCGATTTCTGAGACTAAATTGTAAACTAGTTAAACTCATCTTTAACAGAAAAAGTTTGAAAAATGTATTGTAATCACAATAAATATGTTCTATGGCAGTACGTCTAGTAAAAGTTGCATTTCTATGTACGTTGATTCAAGAATATATGAAGGAAGTCAAATTTCACAATAGAAGAAGGATGAAAGACCAAGCAGAACTAATCCAAATCCAAACAAATTTCATCTATCTTGAATCAAATAGAAAGACAAAGCCAACACAAAAAGAAAGAGTTCATAAAAATATTGAATTTTATATACGTTAACTCAAAAAAGTCTACAAACTTCGGTATAAGTCGAAATCTTAGACTAAATTGTAAACAAGATAAACTCATCTTTAACAGAAAAGTTTGAAAAAGGTATTGTAATCACAATAAATATGTTCTATGCCATTACGTCTAGTAAAAATTGCATTTCTGTGTACGTTGATTCAAGAAAATATGAAGGAAGTCAAATTTCACAATATAAGAAGGATGAAATACCAGCCAGAACTAATCCAAATTCTAACAAATTTCATCTATTTGAATCAAATTGAAAGACAAAGCCAAGACGAAAATAAAGAGTTCATAAAAATGTTGAATTTGTTATACGCTAACTCAAAAAAGTCTACACTCTTTGTTATAAGTCAGAAGTTGATTTCTGAGACTAAATTGTAAACAAGATAAACTCATCTTTAACAGAAAAAGTTTGAAAAATGTATTGTAATCACAATAAATATGTTCTAAGCCATTACGTGTAGTAAAAATTGTATTTCTGTGTACGTTGATTAAAGAAAATATGAAGGAATTCAAATTTCACAATATAAGAAGGATGAAAGACCAGCCAAAACTAATCCAAATTCTAACAAATTTCATCTAGTTGAATCAAATTGAAAGACAAAGCCAAGACAAAAATTAAGAGTTCATAAAAATGTTGAATTTTTTATACGTTAACTCAAAAAAGTCCACACTCTTCGTTAAAAGTCGGAAGTCGATTTCTGAGACTAAATTGTAAACTAGTTAAACTCATCTTTAACAGAAATTTTTTGAAAAATGTATTGTAATCACAATAAATATGTTCTATGCCATTACGTCTAGTAAAAATTGCATTTCTGTGTACGTTGATTCAAGAAAATATGAAGGAAGTCAAATTTCACAATAGAAGAAGGATGAAAGACCAAGCAGAACTAATCCAAATTGTAACAAAATTCATCTATCTGAATCAAATTGAAAGACAAAGCCAATACAAAAAGAAAGAGTTCATAAAAATGTTGAATTTTATATACGTTAACTCAAAAAAGTCTACAAACTTCGGCATAAGTCGAAAATTGATTTCTGAGACTAAATTGTAAACAAGATAAACTCATCTTTAACAGAAAAAGTTTGAAAAATGTATTGTAATCACAATAAATATGTTCTAAGGCAGTACGTCTAGTAAAAATTGCATTTATATGTACGTTGATTCAAGAATATATGAAGGAAGTCAAATTTCACAATAGAAGAAGGATGAAAGACCTAGCAGAACTAATCCAAATCCTAACAAATTTCATCTATCTTGAATCAAATAGAAAGACAAAGCCAACACAAAAAGAAAGAGTTCATAAAAATGTTGAATTTTATATACGTTAACTCAAAAAAGTCTACAAACTTCGGCATAAGTCGAAAATTGATTTCTGAGACTAAATTGTAAACTAGATAAACTCATCTTTAACAGAAATAGTTTGAAAATTTTATTCTAATCACAAATTATATGTTCTAAGGAATTACGTCTATTAAAAATTGCATTTCTATGAACGTTAATTCAAGAAAATATGAAGGAAGCCAAATTTCACAATAGAAGAAGGATGAACCAGCCAGAACTAATCCAAATTGTAACAAAATTCATCTATTTGAATCAAATTGAAAGACAAAGCCAATACAAAAATAAAGAGTTCATAAAAATGTTGAATTTTTTATACGTTAACTCAAAAAAGTCTACACTCTTTGTTATAAGTCGGAAGTTTATTTCTGAGACTAAATTGTAAACAAGATAAACTCATCTTTAACATAAAAATTTTGAAAAATGTATTGTAATCACAATAAATATGTTCTAAGCCATTACGTCTAGTAAAAATTGCATTTATGTGTACGTTGATTCAAGAAAATATGAAGGAAGTCAAATTTCACAATAAAAGAAGGATGAAAGACCAAGCAGTACTAATCCAAATCCTAACAAATTTCATCTATCTTGAATCAAATAGAAAGACAAAGCCAACACAAAAAGAAAGAGTTCATAAAAATGTTGAATTTTATATACGTTAACTCAAAAAAGTCTACAAACTTCGGCATAAGTCGAAAATTGATTTCTGAGACTAAATTGTAAACTAGATAAACTCATCTTTAACAGAAAAAGTTTGAAAATTTTATTTTAATCACAAATTATATGTTCTAAGGAATTACGTCTATTAAAAATTGCATTTCTATGAACGTTAATTCAAGAAAATATGAAGGAAGCCAAATTTTTCACAATGGAAGAAGGATGAAAGACCAGCCAGAACTAATCCAAATTGTAACAAAATTCATCTATTTGAATCAAATTGAAAGACAAAGCCAATACAAAAATAAAGAGTTCATAAAAATGTTGAATTTTTTATACGTTAACTCAAAAAAGTCTACACTCTTTGTTATAAGTCGGAAGTTTATTTCTGAGACTAAATTGTAAACAAGATAAACTCATCTTTAACATAAAAATTTTGAAAAATGTATTGTAATCACAATAAATATGTTCTAAGCCATTACGTCTAGTAAAAATTGCATTTCTGTGTACGTTGATTCAAGAAAATATGAAGGAAGTCAAATTTCACAATATAAGAAGGATGAAAGACCAGCCAGAACTATCCAAATTCTAACAAATTTCATCTAGTTGAATCAAATTTAAAGACAAAGCCAAGACAAAAATAAAGAGTTCATAAAAATGTTGAATTTTTTATACATTAACTCAAAAAAGTCCAAACTCTTCGTTAAAAGTCGGAAGTCGATTTCTGAGACTAAATTGTAATCTAGTTAAACTCATCTTTAACAGAAAAATTTTGCAAAATGTATTGTAATCACAATAAATATGTTCTATGCCATTATGTCTAGTAAAAATTGCATTTCTGTGTACGTTGATTCAAGAAAATATGAAGGAAGTCAAATTTCACAATATAAGAAGGATGAAAGACCAGCCAGAACTATCCAAATTCTAACAAATTTCATCTAGTTGAATCAAATTGAAAGACAAAGCCAAGACAAAAATAAAGAGTTCATAAAAATGTTGAATTTTTTATACGTTAACTCAAAAAAGTCCACACTCTTCGTTAAAAGTCGGAAGTCGATTTCTGAGACTAAATTGTAAACTAGTTAAACTCATCTTTAACAGAAAAATTTTGCAAAATGTATTGTAATCACAATAAATATGTTCTATGCCATTACGTCTAGTAAAAATTGCATTTCTGTGTACGTTGATTCAAGAAAATATGAAGGAAGTCAAATTTCACAATATAAGAAGGATGAAAGACCAGCCAAAACTATCCAAATTCTAACAAATTTCATCTAGTTGAATCAAATTGAAAGACAAAGCCAAGACAAAAATAAAGAGTTCATAAAAATGTTGAATTTTTTATACGTTAACTCAAAAAAGTCCACACTCTTCCTTAAAAGTCGGAAGTCGATTTTTGAGACTAAATTGTAAACTAGTTAAACTCATCTTTAACAGAAAAATTTTGCAAAATGTATTGTAATCACAATAAATATGTTCTATGCCATTATGTCTAGTAAAAATTGCATTTCTGTGTACGTTGATTCAAGAAAATATGAAGGAAGTCAAATTTCACAATATAAGAAGGATGAAAGACCATCCAGAACTATCCAAATTCTAACAAATTTCATCTAGTTGAATCAAATTGAAAGACAAAGCCAAGACAAAAATAAAGAGTTCATAAAAATGTTGAATTTTTTATACGTTAACTCAAAAAAGTCCACACTCTTCGTTAAAAGTCGGAAGTCGATTTCTGAGACTAAATTGTAAACTAGTTAAACTCATCTTTAACAGAAAAATTTTGCAAAATGTATTGTAATCACAATAAATATGTTCTATGCCATTACGTCTAGTAAAAATTGCATTTCTGTGTACGTTGATTCAAGAAAATATGAAGGAAGTCAAATTTCACAATATAAGAAGGATGAAAGACCAGCCAGAACTAATCCAAATTCTAACAAATTTCATCTATTTTAATCAAATTGAAAGACAAAGCCAAGACAAAAATAAAGAGTTCATAAAAATGTTGAATTTTTTATACTGTTAACTCAAAAAAGTCCACACTCTTCGTTAAAAGTCGGAAGTCGATTTCTGAGACTAAATTGTAAACTATTTAAACTCATCTTTAACAGAAATTTTTTGAAAAATGTATTGTAATCACAATAAATATGTTCTATGCCATTACGTCTAGTAAAAATTGCATTTCTGTGTACGTTGATTCAAGAAAATATGAAGGAAGTCAAATTTCACAATATAAGAAGGATGAAAGACCAGCCAGAACTAATCCAAATTATAACAAATTTCATCTATTTGAATCAAATTGAAAGAAAAAGCCAAGACAAAAATAAAGAGTTCATAAAAATGTTGAATTTTTTAGACGTTAACTCAAGAAAGTCCACACTCTTCGTTAAAAGTCGGAAGTCGATTTCTGGGACTAAATTGTAAACTAGTTAAACTCATCTTTAACAGAAAAAGTTCGAAAAATGTATTGTAATCACAATAAATATGTTCTAAGGCAGTACGTCTAGTAAAAGTTGTATTTCTATGTACGTTGATTCAAGAATATATGAAGGAAGTCAAATTTCACAATAGAAGAAGGATGAAAGACCAAGCAGAACTAATCCAAATTCTAACAAATTTCATCTAGTTGAATCAAATTGAAAGACAAAGCCAAGACAAAAATAAAGAGTTCATAAAAATGTTAAATTTTTTATACGTTAACTCAAAAAAGTCTACAAACTTCGGTATAAGTCGAAAATTGATTTCTAAGACTAAACTGTAAACTAGATAAACTTATCTTTAACAGAAAAAGTTTGAAAAATGTATTGTAATCACAATAAATATGTTCTAAGCCATTACGTCTAGTAAAAATTGCATTTATGTGTACGTTGATTCAAGAAAATATGAAGGAAGTCAAATTTCACAATATAAGAAGGATGAAAACCAGCTAGAAATAATCCAAATTCTAACAAATTTCATCTAGTTGAATCAAATTGAAAGACAAAGCCAAGACAAAAATAAAGAGTTCATAAAAATGTTAAATTTTTTATACGTTAACTCAAAAAAGTCTACAAACTTCGGTATAAGTCGAAAATTGATTTCTAAGACTAAACTGTAAACTAGATAAACTTATCTTTAACATAAAAAGTTTGAAAAATGTATTGTAATCACAATAAATATGTTCTAAGCCATTACGTCTAGTAAAAATTGCATTTATGTGTACGTTGATTCAAGAAAATATGAAGGAAGTCAAATTTCACAATAGAAGAAGGATGAAAGACCAGCCAGAACTAATCCAAATTGTAACAAAATTCATCTATTTGAATCAAATTGAAAGACAAAGCCAAGACAAAAATAAAGAGTTCATAAAAATGTTGAATTTTTTATACGTTAACTCAAAAAAGTCTACACTCTTCGTTATAAGTCGGAAGTCGATTTCTGAGACTAAATAGTAAACTAGTTAAACTCATCTTTAACAGAAAAAGTTTGAAAAATGTATTGTAATCATAATAAATATGTTCTAAGGAATTACGTCTATTAAAAATTGCATTTCTATGAACGTTAATTCAAGAAAATATGAAGGAAGCCAAATTTCACAGTAGAAGAAGGATGAAAGACCAGCCAGAACTAATCCAAATTGTAACAAAATTCATCTATTTGAATCAAATTGAAAGACAAAGCCAATACAAAAATAAAGAGTTCATAAAAATGTTGAATTTTTTATACGTTAACTCAAAAAAGTCTACACTCTTCGTTATAAGTCGGAAGGTGATTTCTGAGACTAAATTGTAAACAAGATAAATTCATCTTTAACAGAAAAAGTTTGAAAAATGTATTGTAATCACAATAAATATGTTTTAAGCCATTACGTCTAGTAAAAATTGCATTTCTGTGTACGTTGATTCAAGAAAATATGAAGGAAGTCAAATTTCACAATATAAGAAGGGTGAAAGACCAGCAAGAACTAATCCAAATTCTAACAAATTTCATCTATTTGAATCAAATTGAAAGACAAAGCCAAGATAAAAATAAAGAGTTCATAAAAATGTTGAATTATTTATACGTTAACTCAAAAAAGTATACACTCTTCGATATAAGTCGGAAGTCGATTTCTGAGACTAAATTGTAAACTAGTTAAACTCATCTTTAAAAGAAAAAGAAAGTAAAATCCAACACAAAAAGAAAGACAAATCCAACACAAAAAGAAAGTAAAACTGTTGAATTTTATATATGTTAACTAAAAAAATCTACACACTTCGTTATACGTCTGAAATTAATTTCTGAGACTAAATTGTAAACTAGATAAACTCATCTTTAACAGAAAAAGTTTGAAAAATGTATTGTAATCACAAATAATATGTTCTAAGGCATTACGTCTAGTAAAAATTGCATTTCTATGTACGTTGATTCAAGAAAATATGAAGGAAGTCAAATTTCACAATAGAAGAAGGATGAAAGACCAGCCAGAACTAATCCAAATTCTAACAAATTTCATCTATTTGAATCAAATTGAAAGACAAAGCCAATACAAAAATAAAGAGTTCATAAAAATGTTGAATTTTTTATACGTTAACTCAAAAAAGTCTACACTCTTCGTTATAAGTCGGAAGTCGATTTCTGAGACTAAATTGTAAACAAGATAAACTCATCTTTAACAGAAAAAGTTTGAAAAATGTATTGTAATCACAATAAATATTTTCTAAGCCATTACGTATAGTAAAAATTGCATTTCTGTGTACGTTGATTCAAGAAAATATGAAGGAAGTCAAATTTCACAATAGAAGAAGGATGAAAGACCAAGCAGTACTAATCCAAATCCTAACAAATTTCATCTATCTTGAATCAAATAGAAAGACAAAGCCAACACAAAAAGAAAGAGTTCATAAAAATGTTGAATTTTATATACGTTAACTCAAAAAAGTCTACAAACTTCGGCATAAGTCGAAAATTGATTTCTGAGACTAAATTGTAAACAAGATAAACTGATCTTTAACAGAAAAAGTTTGAAAAATGTATTGTAATCACAATAAATATGTTCTAAGGCAGTACGTCTAGTAAAAATTGCATTTATATGTACGTTGATTCAAGAATATATGAAGGAAGTCAAATTTCACAATAGAAGAAGGATGAAAGACCTAGCAGAACTAATCCAAATCCTAACAAATTTCATCTATCTTGAATCAAATAGAAAGACAAAGCCAACACAAAAAGAAAGAGTTCATAAAAATGTTGAATTTTATATACGTTAACTCAAAAAAGTCTACAAACTTCGGCATAAGTCGAAAATTGATTTCTGAGACTAAATTGTAAACTAGACAAACTCATCTTTAACAGAAATAGTTTGAAAATTTTATTCTAATCACAAATTATATGTTCTAAGGGAATTACGTCTATTAAAAATTGCATTTCTATGAACGTTAATTCAAGAAAATATGAAGGAAGCCAAATTTCACAATAGAAGAAGGATGAACCAGCCAGAACTAATCCAAATTGTAACAAAATTCATCTATTTGAATCAAATTGAAAGACAAAGCCAATACAAAAATAAAGAGTTCATAAAAATGTTGAATTTTTTATACGTTAACTCAAAAAAGTCTACACTCTTTGTTATAAGTCGGAAGTTTATTTCTGAGACTAAATTGTAAACAAGATAAACTCATCTTTAACATAAAAATTTTGAAAAATGTATTGTAATCACAATAAATATGTTCTAAGCCATTACGTCTAGTAAAAATTGCATTTATGTGTACGTTGATTCAAGAAAATATGAAGGAAGTCAAATTTCACAATAGAAGAAGGATGAAAGACCAAGCAGTACTAATCCAAATCCTAACAAATTTCATCTATCTTGAATCAAATAGAAAGACAAAGCCAACACAAAAAGAAAGAGTTCATAAAAATGTTGAATTTTATATACGTTAACTCAAAAAAGTCTACAAACTTCGGCATAAGTCGAAAATTGATTTCTGAGACTAAATTGTAAACTAGATAAACTCATCTTTAACAGAAAAAGTTTGAAAATTTTATTTTAATCACAAATTATATGTTCTAAGGAATTACGTCAATTAAAAATTGCATTTCTATGAACGTTAATTCAAGAAAATATGAAGGAAGCCAAATTTTTCACAATGGAAGAAGGATGAAAGACCAGCCAGAACTAATCCAAATTGTAACAAAATTCATCTATTTGAATCAAATTGAAAGACAAAGCCAATACAAAAATAAAGAGTTCATAAAAATGTTGAATTTTTTATACGTTAACTCAAAAAAGTCTACACTCTTTGTTATAAGTCGGAAGTTTATTTCTGAGACTAAATTGTAAACAAGATAAACTCATCTTTAACATAAAATTTTTGAAAAATGTATTGTAATCACAATAAATATGTTCTAAGCCATTACGTCTAGTAAAAATTGCATTTCTGTGTACGTTGATTCAAGAAAATATGAAGGAAGTCAAATTTCACAATATAAGAAGGATGAAAGACCAGCCAGAACTATCCAAATTCTAACAAATTTCATCTAGTTGAATCAAATTTAAAGACAAAGCCAAGACAAAAATAAAGAGTTCATAAAAATGTTGAATTTTTTATACGTTAACTCAAAAAAGTCCAAACTCTTCGTTAAAAGTCGGAAGTCGATTTCTGAGACTAAATTGTAAAACTAGTTAAACTCATCTTTAACAGAAAAATTTTGCAAAATGTATTGTAATCACAATAAATATGTTCTATGCCATTACGTCTAGTAAAAATTGCATTTCTGTGTACGTTGATTCAAGAAAATATGAAGGAAGTCAAATTTCACAATATAAGAAGGATGAAAGACCAGCCAAAACTATCCAAATTCTAACAAATTTCATCTAGTTGAATCAAATTGAAAGACAAAGCCAAGACAAAAATAAAGAGTTCATAAAAATGTTGAATTTTTTATACGTTAACTCAAAAAAGTCCACACTCTTCCTTAAAAGTCGGAAGTCGATTTTTGAGACTAAATTGTAAACTAGTTAAACTCATCTTTAACAGAAAAATTTTGCAAAATGTATTGTAATCACAATAAATATGTTCTATGCCATTATGTCTAGTAAAAATTGCATTTCTGTGTACGTTGATTCAAGAAAATATGAAGGAAGTCAAATTTCACAATATAAGAAGGATGAAAGACCATCCAGAACTATCCAAATTCTAACAAATTTCATCTAGTTGAATCAAATTGAAAGACAAAGCCAAGACAAAAATAAAGAGTTCATAAAAATGTTGAATTTTTTATACGTTAACTCAAAAAAGTCCACACTCTTCGTTAAAAGTCGGAAGTCGATTTCTGAGACTAAATTGTAAACTAGTTAAACTCATCGTTAACAGAAAATTTTTGAAAAATGTATTGTAATCACAATAAATATGTTTTATGCCATTACGTCTAGTAAAAATTGCATTTTTATGTACGTTGATTCAAGAAAATATGAAGGAAGTCAAATTTCACAATATAAGAAGGATGAAAGACCAGCCAGAACTAATCCAAATTCTAACAAATTTCATCTATTTGAATCAAATTGAAAGACAAAGCCAAGACAAAAATAAAGAGTTCATAAAAATGTTGAATTTTTTATACGTTAACTCAAAAAAGTCTACACTCTTCGTTATAAGTCGGAAGTCGATTTCTGAGACTAAATAGTAAACTAGTTAAACTCATCTTTAACAGAAAAAGTTTGAAAAATGTATTGTAATCATAATAAATATGTTCTAAGGAATTACGTCTATTAAAAATTGCATTTCTATGAACGTTAATTCAAGAAAATATGAAGGAAGCCAAATTTCACAGTAGAAGAAGGATGAAAGACCAGCCAGAACTAATCCAAATTGTAACAAAATTCATCTATTTGAATCAAATTGAAAGACAAAGCCAATACAAAAATAAAGAGTTCATAAAAATGTTGAATTTTTTATACGTTAACTCAAAAAAGTCTACACTCTTTGTTATAAGTCGGAAGTTTATTTCTGAGACTAAATTGTAAACAAGATAAACTCATCTTTAACATAAAAATTTTGAAAAATGTATTGTAATCACAATAAATATGTTCTAAGCCATTACGTCTAGTAAAAATTGCATTTCTGTGTACGTTGATTCAAGAAAATATGAAGGAAGTCAAATTTCACAATATAAGAAGGATGAAAGACCAGCCAGAACTATCCAAATTCTAACAAATTTCATCTAGTTGAATCAAATTTAAAGACAAAGCCAAGACAAAAATAAAGAGTTCATAAAAATGTTGAATTTTTTATACATTAACTCAAAAAAGTCCAAACTCTTCGTTAAAAGTCGGAAGTCGATTTCTGAGACTAAATTGTAATCTAGTTAAACTCATCTTTAACAGAAAAATTTTGCAAAATGTATTGTAATCACAATAAATATGTTCTATGCCATTATGTCTAGTAAAAATTGCATTTCTGTGTACGTTGATTCAAGAAAATATGAAGGAAGTCAAATTTCACAATATAAGAAGGATGAAAGACCAGCCAGAACTATCCAAATTCTAACAAATTTCATCTAGTTGAATCAAATTGAAAGACAAAGCCAAGACAAAAATAAAGAGTTCATAAAAATGTTGAATTTTTTATACGTTAACTCAAAAAAGTCCACACTCTTCGTTAAAAGTCGGAAGTCGATTTCTGAGACTAAATTGTAAACTAGTTAAACTCATCTTTAACAGAAAAATTTTGCAAAATGTATTGTAATCACAATAAATATGTTCTATGCCATTACGTCTAGTAAAAATTGCATTTCTGTGTACGTTGATTCAAGAAAATATGAAGGAAGTCAAATTTCACAATATAAGAAGGATGAAAGACCAGCCATAACTAATCCAAATTCTAACAAATTTCATCTATTTGAATCAAATTGAAAGACAAAGCCAAGACAAAAATAAAGAGTTCATAAAAATGTTGAATTTTTTATACGTTAACTCAAAAAAGTCTACACTCTTCGTTATAAGTCGGAAGTCGATTTCTGAGACTAAATTGTAAACTAGTTAAACTCATCTTTAACAGAAAATTTTTGAAAAATGTATTGTAATCATAATAAATATGTTCTAAGGCAGCACGTCTAGTAAAAATTGCATTTATATGTACGTTGATTCAAGAATATATGAAGGAAGTCAAATTTCACAATAGAAGAAGGATGAAAGACCAATCAGAACTAATCCAAATCCTAACAAATTTCATCTAACTTGAATCAAAAAGAAAGACAAAGCCAACACAAAAAGAAAGAGTTCATAAAAATGTTGAATTTTATATACGTTAACTCAAAAAAGTCTACAAACTTCGGCATAAGGCGAAAATTGATTTCTGAGACTAAATTGTAAACTAGATAAACTCATCTTTAACAGAAAAAGTTTGAAAATTTTATTTTAATCACGGATTATATGTTCTAAGGAATTACGTCTATTAAAAATTGCATTTCTATGAACGTTAATTCAAGAAAATATGAAGGAAGCCAAATTTCACAATAGAAGAAGGATGAAAGACCAAGCAGAACTAATCCAAATCCTAACAAATTTCATCTATCTTGAATCAAATAGAAAGATAAAGCCAACACAAAAAGAAAGAGTTCATAAAAATGTTGAATTTTATATACGTTAACTCAAAAAAGTCTACAAATTTCGGTATAAGTCGAAAATTGATTTCTAAGACTAAATTGTAAACTAGATAAACTTATCTTTAACAGAAAAAGTTTGAAAAATGTATTTTAATCACAAATTATATGTTCTAAGGAATTACGTCTATTAAAAATTGCATTTCTATGAACGTTAATTCAAGAAAATATGAAGGAAGCCAAATTTCACAGTAGAAGAAGGATGAAAGACCAGCCAGAACTAATCCAAATTGTAACAAAATTCATCTATTTGAATCAAATTGAAAGACAAAGCCAATACAAAAATAAAGAGTTCATAAAAATGTTGAATTTTTTATACGTTAACTCAAAAAAGTCTACACTCTTTGTTATAAGTCGGAGGTTGATTTCTGAGACTAAATTGTAAACAAGATAAACTCATCTTTAACAGAAAATTTTGAAAAATGTATTGTAATCACAATAAATATGTTCTAAGCCATTACGTCTAGTAAAAATTGCATTTCTGTATACGTTGATTTAAGAAAATATGAAGGAAGTCAAATTTCACAATATAAGAAGGATGAAAACCAGCTAGAACTAATCCAAATTCTAACAAATTTCATCTAATTGAATCAAATTGAAAGACAAAGCCAAGACAAAAATAAAGAGTTCATAAAAATGTTAAATTTTTTATACGTTAACTCAAAAAAGTCCACACTCTTCGTTAAAAGTCGGAAGTCGATTTCTGAGACTAAATTGTAAACTAGTTAAACTCATCTTTAACAGAAAATTTTTGAAAAATGTATTGTAATCACAATAAATATGTTCTATGCCATTACGTCTAGTAAAAATTGCATTTCTGTATACGTTGATTTAAGAAAATATGAAGGAAGTCAAATTTCACAATATAAGAAGGATGAAAACCAGCTAGAACTAATCCAAATTCTAACAAATTTCATCTAATTGAATCAAATTGAAAGACAAAGCCAAGACAAAAATAAAGAGTTCATAAAAATGTTAAATTTTTTATACGTTAACTCAAAAAAGTCCACACTCTTCGTTAAAAGTCGGAAGCCGATTTCTGAGACTAAATTGTAAACTAGTTAAACTCATCTTTAACAGAAAATTTTTGAAAAATGTATTGTAATCATAATAAATATGTTCTAAGGAATTACGTCTATTAAAAATTGCATTTCTATGAACGTTAATTCAAGAAAATATGAAGGAAGCCAAATTTCACAGTAGAAGAAGGATGAAAGACCAGCCAGAACTAATCCAAATTGTAACAAAATTCATCTATTTGAATCAAATTGAAAGACAAAGCCAATACAAAAATAAAGAGTTCATAAAAATGTTGAATTTTTTATACGTTAACTCAAAAAAGTCCACACTCTTCGTTAAAAGTCGGAAGCCGATTTCTGAGACTAAATTGTAAACTAGTTAAACTCATCTTTAACAGAAAATTTTTGAAAAATGTATTGTAATCACAATAAATATGTTCTAAGCCATTACGTCTAGTAAAAATTGCATTTCTGTATACGTTGATTTAAGAAAATATGAAGGAAGTCAAATTTCACAATATAAGAAGGATGAAAACCAGCTAGAAATAATCCAAATTCTAACAAATTTCATCTAGTTGAATCAAATTGAAAGACAAAGCCAAGACAAAAATAAAGAGTTCATAAAAATGTTAAATTTTTTATACGTTAACTCAAAAAAGTCTACAAACTTCGGTATAAGTCGAAAATTGATTTCTAAGACTAAACTGTAAACTAGATAAACTTATCTTTAACAGAAAAAGTTTGAAAAATGTATTGTAATCACAATAAATATGTTCTAAGCCATTACGTCTAGTAAAAATTGCATTTCTGTGTACGTTGATTCAAGAAAATATGAAGGAAGTCAAATTTCACAATAGAAGAAGGATGAAAGACCAGCCAGAACTAATCCAAATTGTAACAAAATTCATCTATTTGAATCAAATTGAAAGACAAAGCCAATACAAAAATAAAGAGTTCATAAAAATGTTGAATTTTTTATACGTTAACTCAAAAAAGTCTACACTCTTTGTTATAAGTCGGAAGTTGATTTCTGAGACTAAATTGTAAACAAGATAAACTCATCTTTAACAGAAAATTTTGAAAAATGTATTGTAATCACAATAAATATGTTCTAAGCCATTACGTCTAGTAAAAATTGCATTTCTGTATACGTTGATTTAAGAAAATATGAAGGAAGTCAAATTTCACAATATAAGAAGGATGAAAACCAGCTAGAACTAATCCAAATTCTAACAAATTTCATCTAGTTGAATCAAATTGAAAGACAAAGCCAAGACAAAAAATAAAGAGTTCATAAAAATGTTAAATTTTTTATACGTTAACTCAAAAAAGTCTACAAACCTCGGTATAAGTCGAAAATTTATTTCTAAGACTAAACTGTAAACTAGATAAACTTATCTTTAACAGAAAAAGTTTGAAAAATGTATTGTAATCACAATAAATATGTTCTAAGCCATTACGTCTAGTAAAAATTGCATTTCTGTGTACTTTGATTCAAGAAAATATGATGGAAGTCAAATTTCACAATAGAAGAAGGATGAAAGACCAGCCAGAACTAATCCAAATTGTAACAAAATTCATCTATTTGAATCAAATTGAAAGACAAAGCCAATACAAAAATAAAGAGTTCATAAAAATGTTGAATTTTTTATACGTTAACTCAAAAAAGTCTACACTCTTTGTTATAAGTCGGAAGTTGATTTCTGAGACTAAATTGTAAACAAGAAAAACTCATCTTTAACAGAAAATTTTGAAAAATGTATTGTAATCACAATAAATATGTTCTAAGCCATTACGTCTAGTAAAAATTGCATTTCTGTGTACGTTGATTCAAGAAAATATGAAGGAAGTCAAATTTCACAATATAAGAAGGATGAAAACCAGCTAGAACTAATCCAAATTCTAAAAAATTTCATCTATTTGAATCAAATTGAAAGACAAAGCCAAGACAAAAATAAAGAGTTTATAAAAATGTTGAATTTTTTATACTTTAACTCAAAAAAGTCCACACTCTTCGTTAAAAGTCGGAAGTCGATTTATCAGACTAAATTGTAAACTAGTTAAACTCATCTTTAACAGAAAATTTTTGAAAAATGTATTGTAATCACAATAAATATGTTCTATGCCATTACGTCTAGTAAAAATTGCATTTCTGTGTACGTTGATTCAAGAAAATATGAAGGAAGTCAAATTTCACAATATAAGAAGGATGAAAGACCAGCCAGAACTAATCCAAATTCTAACAAATTTCATCTATTTGAATCAAATTGAAAGACAAAGCCAAGACAAAAATAAAGAGTTCATAAAAATGTTGAATTTTTTATACGTTAACTCAAAAAAGTTTACACTCTTCGTTATAAGTCGGAAGTCGATTTATGAGACTAAATTGTAAACTAGTTAAACTCATCTTTAACAGAAAAATTTTGAAAAATGTATTGTAATCACAATAAATATGTTTTATGCCATTACGTCTAGTAAAAATTGCATTTCTGTGTACGTTGATTCAAGAATATATGAAGGAAGTCAAATTTCACAATATAAGAAGGATGAAAGACCAGCCAGAACTAATCCAAATTCTAAAAAATTTCATCTAGTTGAATCAAATTGAAAGACAAAGCCAAGAAAAAAATAAAGAGTTCATAAAAATGTTGAACTTTTTATATGTTAACTCAAAAAAGTCCACACTCTTCGTTAAAAGTCGGAAGTCGATTTCTGAGACTAAATTGTAAACTAGTTAAACTCATCGTTAACAGAAAATTTTTGAAAAATGTATTGTAATCACAATAAATATGTTTTATGCCATTACGTCTAGTAAAAATTGCATTTTTGTGTACGTTGATTCAAGAAAATATGAAGGAAGTCAAATTTCACAATATAAGAAGGATGAAAGACCAGCCAGAACTAATCCAAATTCTAACAAATTTCATCTATTTGAATCAAATTGAAAGACAAAGCCAAGACAAAAATAAAGAGTTCATAAAAATGTTGAATTTTTTATACGTTAACTTAAAAAAGTCTACACTCTTCGTTATAAGTCGGAAGTCGATTTCTGAGACTAAATAGTAAACTAGTTAAACTCATCTTTAACAGAAAAAGTTTGAAAAATGTATTGTAATCATAATAAATATGTTCTAAGGCAGTACGTCTAGTAAAAATTGCATTTATATGTACGTTGATTCAAGAATATATAAAGGAAGTCAAATTTCACAATAGAAGAAGGATGAAAGACCAAGCAGAACTAATCCAAATTGTAACAAAATTCATCTATTTGAATCAAATTGAAAGACAAAGCCAATACAAAAATAAAGAGTTCATAAAAATGTTGAATTTTTTATACGTTAACTCAAAAAAGTCTACACTCTTTGTTATAAGTCGGAAGTTGATTTCTGAGACTAAATTGTAAACAAGATAAACTCATCTTTAACAGAAAATTTTGAAAAATGTATTGTAATCACAATAAATATGTTCTAAGCCATTACGTCTAGTAAAAATTGCATTTCTGTATACGTTGATTTAAGAAAATATGAAGGAAGTCAAATTTCACAATATAAGAAGGATGAAAACCAGCTAGAAATAATCCAAATTCTAACAAATTTCATCTAGTTGAATCAAATTGAAAGACAAAGCCAAGACAAAAATAAAGAGTTCATAAAAATGTTAAATTTTTTATACGTTAACTCAAAAAAGTCTACAAACTTCGGTATAAGTCGAAAATTGATTTCTAAGACTAAACTGTAAACTAGATAAACTTATCTTTAACAGAAAAAGTTTGAAAAATGTATTGTAATCACAATAAATATGTTCTAAGCCATTACGTCTAGTAAAAATTGCATTTATGTGTACGTTGATTCAAGAAAATATGAAGGAAGTCAAATTTCACAATATAAGAAGGATGAAAACCAGCTAGAAATAATCCAAATTCTAACAAATTTCATCTAGTTGAATCAAATTGAAAGACAAAGCCAAGACAAAAATAAAGAGTTCATAAAAATGTTAAATTTTTTATACGTTAACTCAAAAAAGTCTACAAACTTCGGTATAAGTCGAAAATTGATTTCTAAGACTAAACTGTAAACTAGATAAACTTATCTTTAACATAAAAAGTTTGAAAAATGTATTGTAATCACAATAAATATGTTCTAAGCCATTACGTCTAGTAAAAATTGCATTTATGTGTACGTTGATTCAAGAAAATATGAAGGAAGTCAAATTTCACAATAGAAGAAGGATGAAAGACCAGCCAGAACTAATCCAAATTGTAACAAAATTCATCTATTTGAATCAAATTGAAAGACAAAGCCAAGACAAAAATAAAGAGTTCATAAAAATGTTGAATTTTTTATACGTTAACTCAAAAAAGTCTACACTCTTCGTTATAAGTCGGAAGTCGATTTCTGAGACTAAATAGTAAACTAGTTAAACTCATCTTTAACAGAAAAAGTTTGAAAAATGTATTGTAATCATAATAAATATGTTCTAAGGAATTACGTCTATTAAAAATTGCATTTCTATGAACGTTAATTCAAGAAAATATGAAGGAAGCCAAATTTCACAGTAGAAGAAGGATGAAAGACCAGCCAGAACTAATCCAAATTGTAACAAAATTCATCTATTTGAATCAAATTGAAAGACAAAGCCAAGACAAAAATAAAGAGTTCATAAAAATGTTGAATTTTTTATACGTTAACTCAAAAAAGTCTACACTCTTCGTTATAAGTCGGAAGTCGATTTCTGAGACTAAATAGTAAACTAGTTAAACTCATCTTTAACAGAAAAAGTTTGAAAAATGTATTGTAATCATAATAAATATGTTTTAAGGCAGTACGTCTAGTAAAAATTGCATTTATATGTACGTTGATTCAAGAATATATAAAGGAAGTCAAATTTCACAATAGAAGAAGGATGAAAGACCAAGCAGAACTAATCCAAATTGTAACAAAATTCATCTATTTGAATCAAATTGAAAGACAAAGCCAATACAAAAATAAAGAGTTCATAAAAATGTTGAATTTTTTATACGTTAACTCAAAAAAGTCTACACTCTTCGTTATAAGTCGGAAGTCGATTTCTGAGACTAAATTGTAAACAAGATAAACTCATCTTTAACAGAAAAAGTTTGAAAAATGTATTGTAATCACAATAAATATTTTCTAAGCCATTACGTATAGTAAAAATTGCATTTCTGTGTACGTTGATTCAAGAAAATATGAAGGAAGTCAAATTTCACAATAGAAGAAGGATGAAAGACCAAGCAGTACTAATCCAAATCCTAACAAATTTCATCTATCTTGAATCAAATAGAAAGACAAAGCCAACACAAAAAGAAAGAGTTCATAAAAATGTTGAATTTTATATACGTTAACTCAAAAAAGTCTACAAACTTCGGCATAAGTCGAAAATTGATTTCTGAGACTAAATTGTAAACAAGATAAACTGATCTTTAACAGAAAAAGTTTGAAAAATGTATTGTAATCACAATAAATATGTTCTAAGGCAGTACGTCTAGTAAAAATTGCATTTATATGTACGTTGATTCAAGAATATATGAAGGAAGTCAAATTTCACAATAGAAGAAGGATGAAAGACCTAGCAGAACTAATCCAAATCCTAACAAATTTCATCTATCTTGAATCAAATAGAAAGACAAAGCCAACACAAAAAGAAAGAGTTCATAAAAATGTTGAATTTTTTATACGTTAACTCAAAAAAGTCTACACTCTTCGTTATAAGTCGGAAGTCGATTTCTGAGACTACATAGTAAACTAGTTAAACTCATCTTTAACAGAAAAAGTTTTAAAAATGTATTGTAATCATAATAAATATGTTTTAAGGCAGTACGTCTAGTAAAAATTGCATTTATATGTACGTTGATTCAAGAATATATAAAGGAAGTCAAATTTCACAATAGAAGAAGGATGAAAGACCAAGCAGAACTAATCCAAATTGTAACAAAATTCATCTATCTGAATCAAATTGAAAGACAAAGCCAATACAAAAAGAAAGAGTTCATAAAAATGTTGAATTTTATATACGTTAACTCAAAAAAGTCTACAAACTTTGGCATAAGTCGAAAATTGATTTCTGAGACTAAATTGTAAACAAGATAAACTCATCTTTAACAGAAAAAGTTTGAAAAATGTATTGTAATCACAATAAATATGTTCTAAGGCAGTACGTCTAGTAAAAATTGCATTTATATGTACGTTGATTCAAGAATATATGAAGGAAGTCAAATTTCACAATAGAAGAAGGATGAAAGACCTAGCAGAACTAATCCAAATCCTAACAAATTTCATCTATCTTGAATCAAATAGAAAGACAAAGCCAACACAAAAAGAAAGAGTTCATAAAAATGTTGAATTTTTTATACGTTAACTCAAAAAAGTCTACACTCTTCGTTATAAGTCGGAAGTCGATTTCTGAGACTACATAGTAAACTAGTTAAACTCATCTTTAACAGAAAAAGTTTTAAAAATGTATTGTAATCATAATAAATATGTTTTAAGGCAGTACGTCTAGTAAAAATTGCATTTATATGTACGTTGATTCAAGAATATATAAAGGAAGTCAAATTTCACAATAGAAGAAGGATGAAAGACCAAGCAGAACTAATCCAAATTGTAACAAAATTCATCTATTTGAATCAAATTGAAAGACAAAGCCAATACAAAAATAAAGAGTTCATAAAAATGTTGAATTTTTTATACGTTAACTCAAAAAAGTCTACACTCTTTGTTATAAGTCGGAAGTTGATTTCTGAGACTAAATTGTAAACAAGAAAAACTCATCTTTAACAGAAAATTTTGAAAAATGTATTGTAATCACAATAAATATGTTCTAAGCCATTACGTCTAGTAAAAATTGCATTTCTGTGTACGTTGATTCAAGAAAATATGAAGGAAGTCAAATTTCACAATATAAGAAGGATGAAAACCAGCTAGAACTAATCCAAATTCTAAAAAATTTCATCTATTTGAATCAAATTGAAAGACAAAGCCAAGACAAAAATAAAGAGTTTATAAAAATGTTGAATTTTTTATACTTTAACTCAAAAAAGTCCACACTCTTCGTTAAAAGTCGGAAGTCGATTTATCAGACTAAATTGTAAACTAGTTAAACTCATCTTTAACAGAAAATTTTTGAAAAATGTATTGTAATCACAATAAATATGTTCTATGCCATTACGTCTAGTAAAAATTGCATTTCTGTGTACGTTGATTCAAGAAAATATGAAGGAAGTCAAATTTCACAATATAAGAAGGATGAAAGACCAGCCAGAACTAATCCAAATTCTAACAAATTTCATCTATTTGAATCAAATTGAAAGACAAAGCCAAGACAAAAATAAAGAGTTCATAAAAATGTTGAATTGTTTATACTGTTAACTCAAAAAAGTCTACAATCTTCGTTATAAGTCGGAACTCGATTTCTGAGACTAAATTGTAAACTAGTTAAACTCATCTTTAACAGAAAAAGTTTGAAAAATGTATTGTAATCACAATAAATATGTTCTAAGGCAGTACGTCTAGTAAAAATTGCATTTCTATGTACGTTGATTCAAGAATATATGAAGGAAGTCAAATTTCACTATAGAAGAAGGACAAAAGACCAAGCAGAACTAATCCAAATCCTAACAAATTCATCTATCTTGAATCTAATAGAAAGACAAAGCCAAAACAAAAAGAAAGTGTTCATAAAAATGTTGAATTTTATATATGTTAACTAAAAAAGTCTACGCACTTCGTTATACGTCTGAAATTGATTTCTGAGACTAAATTGTAAACTAGATAAAGTCATCTTTAACATAAAAATTTGAAAAATGTATTGTAATCACAATTAATATGTTCTAAGCCATTACGTCTAGTAAACATTGCATTTCTATGTACGTTAATTCAAGAAAATATGAAGGAAGCCAAATTTCACAATAGAACAAGGATGAAATACCATCTAGAACTGAACCAAATTGTGACAAAATTAATCTATTTGAATCAAATTGAAAGACAAAGCCAATTCAAAAATAAAGAGTTCATAAAAATGTTGAATTTTTATACGTTAACTCAAATAAGTCTACACTCTTTATTATAAGTCGGAAGTTGATTTCTGAGACTAAATTGTAAACAAGATAAACTCATCTTTAACAGAAAAAGTTTGAAAAATGTATTGTAATCACAATAAATATGTTCTAAGGCAGTACGTCTAGTAAAAATTGCATTTATATGTACGTTGATTCAAGAATATATGAAGGAAGTCAAATTTCACAATAGAAGAAGGATGAAAGACCTAGCAGAACTAATCCAAATCCTAACAAATTTCATCTATCTTGAATCAAATAGAAAGACAAAGCCAACACAAAAAGAAAGAGTTCATAAAAATGTTGAATTTTATATACGTTAACTCAAAAAAGTCTACAAACTTCGGCATAAGTCGAAAATTGATTTCTGAGACTAAATTGTAAACTAGATAAACTCATCTTTAACAGAAATAGTTTGAAAATTTTATTCTAATCACAAATTATATGTTCTAAGGAATTACGTCTATTAAAAATTGCATTTCTATGAACGTTAATTCAAGAAAATATGAAGGAAGCCAAATTTCACAATAGAAGAAGGATGAACCAGCCAGAACTAATCCAAATTGTAACAAAATTCATCTATTTGAATCAAATTGAAAGACAAAGCCAATACAAAAATAAAGAGTTCATAAAAATGTTGAATTTTTTATACGTTAACTCAAAAAAGTCTACACTCTTTGTTATAAGTCGGAAGTTTATTTCTGAGACTAAATTGTAAACAAGATAAACTCATCTTTAACATAAAAATTTTGAAAAATGTATTGTAATCACAATAAATATGTTCTAAGCCATTACGTCTAGTAAAAATTGCATTTATGTGTACGTTGATTCAAGAAAATATGAAGGAAGTCAAATTTCACAATAGAAGAAGGATGAAAGACCAGCCAGAACTAATCCAAATTGTAACAAAATTCATCTATTTGAATCAAATTGAAAGACAAAGCCAAGACAAAAATAAAGAGTTCATAAAAATGTTGAATTTTTTATACGTTAACTCAAAAAAGTCTACACTCTTCGTTATAAGTCGGAAGTCGATTTCTGAGACTAAATAGTAAACTAGTTAAACTCATCTTTAACAGAAAAAGTTTGAAAAATGTATTGTAATCATAATAAATATGTTCTAAGGAATTACGTCTATTAAAAATTGCATTTCTATGAACGTTAATTCAAGAAAATATGAAGGAAGCCAAATTTCACAGTAGAAGAAGGATGAAAGACCAGCCAGAACTAATCCAAATTGTAACAAAATTCATCTATTTGAATCAAATTGAAAGACAAAGCCAATACAAAAATAAAGAGTTCATAAAAATGTTGAATTTTTTATACGTTAACTCAAAAAAGTCCACACTCTTCGTTAAAAGTCGGAAGCCGATTTCTGAGACTAAATTGTAAACTAGTTAAACTCATCTTTAACAGAAAATTTTTGAAAAATGTATTGTAATCACAATAAATATGTTCTAAGCCATTACGTCTAGTAAAAATTGCATTTCTGTATACGTTGATTTAAGAAAATATGAAGGAAGTCAAATTTCACAATATAAGAAGGATGAAAACCAGCTAGAAATAATCCAAATTCTAACAAATTTCATCTAGTTGAATCAAATTGAAAGACAAAGCCAAGACAAAAATAAAGAGTTCATAAAAATGTTAAATTTTTTATACGTTAACTCAAAAAAGTCTACAAACTTCGGTATAAGTCGAAAATTGATTTCTAAGACTAAACTGTAAACTAGATAAACTTATCTTTAACAGAAAAAGTTTGAAAAATGTATTGTAATCACAATAAATATGTTCTAAGCCATTACGTCTAGTAAAAATTGCATTTCTGTGTACGTTGATTCAAGAAAATATGAAGGAAGTCAAATTTCACACTAGAAGAAGGATGAAAGACCAGCCAGAACTAATCCAAATTGTAACAAAATTCATCTATTTGAATCAAATTGAAAGACAAAGCCAAGACAAAAATAAAGAGTTCATAAAAATGTTGAATTTTTTATACGTTAACTCAAAAAAGTCTACACTCTTCGTTATAAGTCGGAAGTCGATTTCTGAGACTAAATAGTAAACTAGTTAAACTCATCTTTAACAGAAAAAGTTTGAAAAATGTATTGTAATCATAATAAATGTGTTCTAAGGAATTACGTCTATTAAAAATTGCATTTCTATGAACGTTAATTCAAGAAAATATGAAGGAAGCCAAATTTCACAGTAGAAGAAGGATGAAAGACCAGCCAGAACCAATCCAAATTGTAACAAAATTCATCTATTTGAATCAAATTGAAAGACAAAGCCAATACAAAAATAAAGAGTTCATAAAAATGTTGAATTTTTTATACGTTAACTCAAAAAAGTCTACACTCTTTGTTATAAGTCGGAAGTTGATTTCTGAGACTAAATTGTAAACAAGATAAACTCATCTTTAACAGAAAATTTTGAAAAATGTATTGTAATCACAATAAATATGTTCTAAGCCATTACGTCTAGTAAAAATTGCATTTCTGTATACGTTGATTTAAGAAAATATGAAGGAAGTCAAATTTCACAATATAAGAAGGATGAAAACCAGCTAGAACTAATCCAAATTCTAACAAATTTCATCTAATTGAATCAAATTGAAAGACAAAGCCAAGACAAAAATAAAGAGTTCATAAAAATGTTAAATTTTTTATACGTTAACTCAAAAAAGTCCACACTCTTCGTTAAAAGTCGGAAGTCGATTTCTGAGACTAAATTGTAAACTAGTTAAACTCATCTTTAACAGAAAATTTTTGAAAAATGTATTGTAATCACAATAAATATGTTCTATGCCATTACGTCTAGTAAAAATTGCATTTCTGTGTACGTTGATTCAAGAAAATATGAAGGAAGTCAAATTTCACAATATAAGAAGGATGAAAGACCAGCCAGAACTAATCCAAGTTCTAACAAATTTCATCTATTTGAATCAAATTGAAAGACAAAGCCAAGACAAAAATAAAGAGTTCATAAAAATGTTGAATTTTTTATACGTTAACTCAAAAAAGTTTACACTCTTCGTTATAAGTCGGAAGTCGATTTATGCGACTAAATTGTAAACTAGTTAAACTCATCTTTAACAGAAAAATTTTGAAAAATGTATTGTAATCACAATAAATATGTTTTATGCCATTACGTCTAGTAAAAATTGCATTTCTGTGTACGTTGATTCAAGAATATATGAAGGAAGTCAAACTTCACAATATAAGAAGGATGAAAGACCAGCCAGAACTAATCCAAATTCTAAAAAATTTCATCTAGTTGAATCAAATTGAAAGACAAAGCCAAGAAAAAAATAAAGAGTTCATAAAAATGTTGAACTTTTTATACGTTAACTCAAAAAAGTCCACACTCTTCGTTAAAAGTCGGAAGTCGATTTCTGAGACTAAATTGTAAACTAGTTAAACTCATCGTTAACAGAAATTTTTTGAAAAATGTATTGTAATCACAATAAATATGTTTTATGCCATTACATCTAGTAAAAATTGCATTTTTGTGTACGTTGATTCAAGAAAATATGAAGGAAGTCAAATTTCACAATATACGAAGGATGAAAGACCAGCCAGAACTAATCCAAATTCTAACAAATTTCATCTATTTGAATCAAATTGAAAGACAAAGCCAAGACAAAAATAAAGAGTTCATAAAAATGTTGAATTTTTTATACGTTAACTCAAAAAAGTCTACACTCTTCGTTATAAGTCGGAAGTCGATTTCTGAGACTAAATAGTAAACTAGTTAAACTCATCTTTAACAGAAAAAGTTTGAAAAATGTATTGTAATCATAATAAATATGTTCTAAGGAATTACGTCTATTAAAAATAGCATTTCTATGAACGTTAATTCAAGAAAATATGAAGGAAGCCAAATTTCACAGTAGAAGAAGGATGAAAGACCAGCCAGAACCAATCCAAATTGTAACAAAATTCATCTATTTGAATCAAATTGAAAGACAAAGCCAATACAAAAATAAAGAGTTCATAAAAATGTTGAATTTTTTATACGTTAACTCAAAAAAGTCTACACTCTTTGTTATAAGTCGGAAGTTGATTTCTGAGACTAAATTGTAAACAAGATAAACTCATCTTTAACAGAAAATTTTGAAAAATGTATTGTAATCACAATAAATATGTTCTAAGCCATTACGTCTAGTAAAAATTGCATTTCTGTATACGTTGATTTAAGAAAATATGAAGGAAGTCACATTTCACAATATAAGAAGGATGAAAACCAGCTAGAACTAATCCAAATTCTAACAAATTTCATCTAGTTGAATCAAATTGAAAGACAAAGCCAAGACAAAAAATAAAGAGTTCATAAAAATGTTAAATTTTTTATACGTTAACTCAAAAAAGTCTACAAACCTCGGTATAAGTCGAAAATTTATTTCTAAGACTAAACTGTAAACTAGATAAACTTATCTTTAACAGAAAAAGTTTGAAAAATGTATTGTAATCACAATAAATATGTTCTAAGCCATTACGTCTAGTAAAAATTGCATTTCTGTGTACTTTGATTCAAGAAAATATGAAGGAAGTCAAATTTCACAATAGAAGAAGGATGAAAGACCAGCCAGAACTAATCCAAATTGTAACAAAATTCATCTATTTGAATCAAATTGAAAGACAAAGCCAATACAAAAATAAATCGTTCATAAAAATGTTGAATTTTTTATACGTTAACTCAAAAAAGTCTACACTCTTTGTTATAAGTCGGAAGTTGATTTCTGAGACTAAATTGTAAACAAGAAAAACTCATCTTTAACAGAAAATTTTGAAAAATGTATTGTAATCACAATAAATATGTTCTAAGCCATTACGTCTAGTAAAAATTGCATTTTTGTGTACGTTGATTCAAGAAAATATGAAGGAAGTCAAATTTCACAATATAAGAAGGATGAAAACCAGCTAGAACTAATCCAAATTCTAAAAAATTTCATCTATTTGAATCAAATTGAAAGACAAAGCCAAGACAAAAATAAAGAGTTCATAAAAATGTTGAATTTTTTATACTTTAACTCAAAAAAGTCCACACTCTTCGTTAAAAGTCGGAAGTCGATTTATCAGACTAAATTGTAAACTAGTTAAACTCATCTTTAACAGAAAATTTTTTAAAAATATATTGTAATCACAATAAATATGTTCTATGCCATTACGTCTAGTAAAAATTGCATTTCCGTGTACGTTGATTCAAGAAAATATGAAGGAAGTCAAATTTCACAATATAAGAAGGATGAAAGACCAGCCAGAACTAATCCAAATTGTAACAAAATTCATCTATTTGAATCAAATTGAAAGACAAAGCCAATACAAAAATAAAGAGTTCATAAAAATGTTGAATTTTTTATACGTTAACTCAAAAAAGTCTACACTCTTTGTAATAAGTCGGAAGTTGATTTCTGAGACTAAATTGTAAACAAGAAAAACTCATCTTTAACAGAAAATTTTGAAAAATGTATTGTAATCACAATAAATATGTTCTAAGCCATTAGGTCTAGTAAAAATTGCATTTCTGTGTACGTTGATTCAAGAAAATATGAAGGAAGTCAAATTTCACAATATAAGAAGGATGAAAGACCAGCCAGAACTAATCTAAATTCTAACAAATTTCATCTATTTGAATCAAATTGAAAGACAAAGCCAAGACAAAAATAAAGAGTTCATAAAAATGTTGAATTTTTTATACGTTAACTCAAAAAAGTCTACACTCTTCGTTATAAGTCGGAAGTCGATTTCTGAGACTAAATAGTAAACTAGTTAAACTCATCTTTAACAGAAAAAGTTTGAAAAATGTATTGTAATCATAATAAATATGTTCTAAGGCAGTACGTCTAGTAAAAATTGCATTTATATGTACGTTGATTCAAGAATATATAAAGGAAGTCAAATTTCACAATAGAAGAAGGATGAAAGACCAAGCAGAACTAAGCCAAATCCTAACAAATTTCATCTATCTTGAATCAAATAGAAAGATAAAGCCAACACAAAAAGAAAGAGTTAATAAAGATGTTGAATTTTATATACGTTAACTCAAAAAAGTCTACAAACTTCGGTATAAGTCGAAAATTGATTTCTGAGACTAAATAGTAAACTAGATAAACTCATCTTTAACAGAAAAAGTTTGAAAAATGTATTTTAATCACAAATTATAAGTTCTAAGGAATTACGTCTATTAAAAATTGCATTTCTATGAACCTTAATTCAAGAAAATATGAAGGAAGCCAAATTTCACAATAGAAGAAGGATGAAAGACCAGCCAGAACTAATCCAAATTGTAACAAAATTCATCTATTTGAATCAAATTGAAAGACAAAGCCAATACAAAAATAAAGAGTTCATAAAAATGTTGAATTTTTTATACGTTAACTCAAAAAAGTCTACACTCTTTGTTATAAGTCGGAAGTTGATTTCTGAGACTAAATTGTAAACAAGAAAAACTCATCTTTAACAGAAAATTTTGAAAAATGTATTGTAATCACAATAAATATGTTCTAAGCCATTACGTCTAGTAAAAATTGCATTTCTGTGTACGTTGATTCAAGAAAATATGAAGGAAGTCAAATTTCACAATATAAGAAGGATGAAAACCAGCTAGAACTAATCCAAATTCTAAAAAATTTCATCTATTTGAATCAAATTGAAAGACAAAGCCAAGACAAAAATAAAGAGTTCATAAAAATGTTGAATTTTTTATACTTTAACTCAAAAAAGTCCACACTCTTCGTTAAAAGTCGGAAGTCGATTTATCAGACTAAATTGTAAACTAGTTAAACTCATCTTTAACAGAAAATTTTTTAAAAATATATTGTAATCACAATAAATATGTTCTATGCCATTACGTCTAGTAAAAATTGCATTTCCGTGTACGTTGATTCAAGAAAATATGAAGGAAGTCAAATTTCACAATATAAGAAGGATGAAAGACCAGCCAGAACTAATCCAAATTGTAACAAAATTCATCTATTTGAATCAAATTGAAAGACAAAGCCAATACAAAAAAAAGAGTTCATAAAAATGTTGAATATTTTATACGTTAACTCAAAAAAGTCTACACTCTTCGTTATAAGTCGGAAGTCGATTTCTAAGACTAAATTGTAAACTAGTTAAACTCATGTTTAACAGAAAAAGTTTGAAAAATGTATTGTAATCATAATAAATATGTTCTAAGGCAGTACGTCTAGTAAAAATTGCATTTATATGTACGTTGATTCAAGAATATTTGAAAGAAGTCAAATTTCACAATAGAAGAAGAATGAAAGACCAAGCAGAACTAATCCAAATCCTAACAAATTTCATCTATCTTGAATCAAATAGAAAGACAAAGCCAACACAAAAAGAAAATGTTAATAAAAATGTTGAATTTTATATACGTTAACTCAAAAAAGTCTACAAACTTCGGTATAAGTCGAATATTGATTTCTAAGACTAAATAGTAAACTAGATAAACTCATCTTTAACAGAAAAAGTTTGAAAAATGTTATTTAATCACAAATTATAAGTTCTAAGGAATTACGTCTAGTAAAAATTACATTTCTATGTACGTTAATTCAAGAAAATATGAAGGAAGCCAAATTTCACAATATAAGAAGGATGAAGACCAGCCAGAACTAATCCAAACTGTAACAAAATTCATCTATTTGAATCAAATTGAAAGACAAAGCCAAGACAAAAATAAAGAGTTCATAAAAATGTTGAATTTTTTATACGTTAACTCAAAAAAGTCTACACTCTTTGTTATAAGTCGGAAGTTGATTTCTGAGACTAAATTGTAAACAAGATAAACTCATCTTTAACAGAAAATTTTGAAAAATGTATTGTAATCACAATAAATATGTTCTAAGCCATTACGTCTAGTAAAAATTGCATTTCTGTGTACGTTGATTCAAGAAAACATGAAGGAAGTCAAATTTCACAATATAAAAAGGATGAAAGACCAGCCAGAACTAATCCAAATTCTAAAAAATTTCATCTAGTTGAATCAAATTGAAAGACAAAGCCAAGAAAAAAATAAAGAGTTCATAAAAATGTTGAACTTTTTATACGTTAACTCAAAAAAGTCCACACTCTTCGTTAAAAGTCGGAAGTCGATTTCTGAGACTAAATTGTAAACTAGTTAAACTCATCGTTAACAGAAAATTTTTGAAAAATGTATTGTAATCACAATAAATATGTTTTATGCCATTACGTCTAGTAAAAATTGCATTTTTGTGTACGTTGATTCAAGAAAATATGAAGGAAGTCAAATTTCACAATATAAGAAGGATGAAAGACCAGCCAGAACTAATCCAAATTCTAACAAATTTCATCTATTTGAATCAAATTGAAAGACAAAGCCAAGACAAAAATAAAGAGTTCATAAAAATGTTGAATTTTTTATACGTTAACTTAAAAAAGTCTACACTCTTCGTTATAAGTCGGAAGTCGATTTCTGAGACTAAATAGTAAACTAGTTAAACTCATCTTTAACAGAAAAAGTTTGAAAAATGTATTGTAATCATAATAAATATGTTCTAAGGCAGTACGTCTAGTAAAAATTGCATTTATATGTACGTTGATTCAAGAATATATAAAGGAAGTCAAATTTCACAATAGAAGAAGGATGAAAGACCAAGCAGAACTAATCCAAATTGTAACAAAATTCATCTATTTGAATCAAATTGAAAGACAAAGCCAATACAAAAATAAAGAGTTCATAAAAATGTTGAATTTTTTATACGTTAACTCAAAAAAGTCTACACTCTTTGTTATAAGTCGGAAGTTGATTTCTGAGACTAAATTGTAAACAAGATAAACTCATCTTTAACAGAAAATTTTTAAAAATGTATTGTAATCACAATAAATATGTTCTAAGCCATTACGTCTAGTAAAAATTGCATTTCTGTATACGTTGATTTAAGAAAATATGAAGGAAGTCAAATTTCACAATATAAGAAGGATGAAAACCAGCTAGAAATAATCCAAATTCTAACAAATTTCATCTAGTTGAATCAAATTGAAAGACAAAGCCAAGACAAAAATAAAGAGTTCATAAAAATGTTAAATTTTTTATACGTTAACTCAAAAATGTCTACAAACTTCGGTATAAGTCGAAAATTGATTTCTAAGACTAAACTGTAAACTAGATAAACTTATCTTTAACAGAAAAAGTTTGAAAAATGTATTGTAATCACAATAAATATGTTCTAAGCCATTACGTCTAGTAAAAATTGCATTTCTGTGTACGTTGATTCAAGAAAATATGAAGGAAGTCAAATTTCACAATAGAAGAAGGATGAAAGACCAGCCAGAACTAATCCAAATTGTAACAAAATTCATTTATTTGAATCAAATTGAAAGACAAAGCCAAGACAAAAATAAAGAGTTCATAAAAATGTTGAATTTTTTATACGTTAACTCAAAAAAGTTTACACTCTTCGTTATAAGTCGGAAGTCGATTTCTGAGACTAAATAGTAAACTAGTTAAACTCATCTTTAACAGAAAAAGTTTGAAAAATGTATTGTAATCATAATAAATATGTTCTAAGGAATTACGTCTATTAAAAATATCATTTCTATGAACGTTAATTCAAGAAAATATGAAGGAAGCCAAATTTCACAGTAGAAGAAGGATGAAAGACCAGCCAGAACTAATCCAAATTGTAACAAAATTCATCTATTTGAATCAAATTGAAAGACAAAGCCAATACAAAAATAAAGAGTTCATAAAAATGTTGAATTTTTTATACGTTAACTCAAAAAAGTCTACACTCTTTGTTATAAGTCGGAAGTTGATTTCTGAGACTAAATTGTAAACAAGATAAACTCATCTTTAACAGAAAATTTTGAAAAATGTATTGTAATCACAATAAATATGTTCTAAGCCATTACGTCTAGTAAAAATTGCATTTCTGTATACGTTGATTTAAGAAAATATGAAGGAAGTCAAATTTCACAATATAAGAAGGATGAAAACCAGCTAGAACTAATCCAAATTCTAACAAATTTCATCTAGTTGAATCAAATTGAAAGACAAAGCCAAGACAAAAATAAAGAGTTCATAAAAATGTTAAATTTTTTATACGTTAACTCAAAAAAGTCCACACTCTTCGTTAAAAGTCGGAAGTCGATTTCTGAGACTAAATTGTAAACTAGTTAAACTCATCTTTAACAGAAAATTTTTGAAAAATGTATTGTAATCACAATAAATATGTTCTATGCCATTACGTCTAGTAAAAATTGCATTTCTGTGTACGTTGATTCAAGAAAATATGAAGGAAGTCAAATTTCACAATATAAGAAGGATGAAAGACCAGCCAGAACTAATCCAAGTTCTAACAAATTTCATCTATTTGAATCAAATTGAAAGACAAAGCCAAGACAAAAATAAAGAGTTCATAAAAATGTTAAATTTTTTATACGTTAACTCAAAAAAGTCTACAAACTTCGGTATAAGTCGAAAATTGATTTCTAAGACTAAACTGTAAACTAGATAAACTTATCTTTAACAGAAAAAGTTTGAAAAATGTATTGTAATCACAATAAATATGTTCTAAGCCATTACGTCTAGTAAAAATTGCATTTCTGTGTACGTTGATTCAAGAAAATATGAAGGAAGTCAAATTTCACAATAGAAGAAGGATGAAAGACCAGCCAGAACTAATCCAAATTGTAACAAAATTCATCTATTTGAATCAAATTGAAAGACAAAGCCAAGACAAAAATAAAGAGTTCATAAAAATGTTGAATTTTTTATACGTTAACTCAAAAAAGTCTACACTCTTCGTTATAAGTCGGAAGTCGATTTCTGAGACTAAATAGTAAACTAGTTAAACTCATCTTTAATAGAAAAAGTTTGAAAAATGTATTGTAATCATAATAAATATGTTCTAAGGCAGTACGTCTAGTAAAAATTGCATTTATATGTACGTTGATTCAAGAATATATAAAGGAAGTCAAATTTCACAATAGAAGAAGGATGAAAGACCAAGCAGAACTAAGCCAAATCCTAACAAATTTCATCTATCTTGAATCAAATAGAAAGATAAAGCCAACACAAAAAGAAAGAGTTAATAAAGATGTTGAATTTTATATACGTTAACTCAAAAAAGTCTACAAACTTCGGTATAAGTCGAAAATTGATTTCTGAGACTAAATAGTAAACTAGATAAACTCATCTTTAACAGAAAAAGTTTGAAAAATGTATTTTAATCACAAATTATAAGTTCTAAGGAATTACGTCTATTAAAAATTGCATTTCTATGAACCTTAATTCAAGAAAATATGAAGGAAGCCAAATTTCACAATAGAAGAAGGATGAAAGACCAGCCAGAACTAATCCAAATTGTAACAAAATTCATCTATTTGAATCAAATTGAAAGACAAAGCCAATACAAAAATAAAGAGTTCATAAAAATGTTGAATTTTTTATACGTTAACTCAAAAAAGTCTACACTCTTCGTTGTTAGTCCGAAGTTGATTTCTGAGACTAAATTGTAAACAAGATAAACTCATCTTTAACAGAAAAAGTTTGAAAAATATATTGAAATCACAATTAATATGTTCTAAGCCATTACGTCTAGTAAAAATTGCATTTCTGTGCCAGCCAGAACTAATCCAAATTCTAACAAATTTCATCTATTTGAATCAAATTGAAAGACAAAGCCAAGACAAAAATAAAGACTTCATAAAAATGTTGAATTTTTTATACGTTGACTCAAAAAAGTCTACACTCTTCGTTATAAGTCGGAAGTCGATTTCTGAGACTAAATTGTAAACAAGATAAACTCATCTTTAACAGAAAAAGTTTGACAAATGTATTGTAATCACAATAAATATGTTCTAAGCCATTACGTCTAATAAAAATTGCATTTCTGTGTACGTTGATTCAAGAAAATATGAAGGAAGTCAAACTTCATAATATAAGAAGGATGAAAGACCAGCCAGAACTAATCCAAATTCTAACAAATTTCATCTATTTGAATCAAATTGAAAGACAAAGCCAAGACAAAAATAAAGAGTTCATAAAAATGTTGAATTTTTTATACGTTAACTCAAAAAAGTCTACACTCTTCGTTATAAGTCGAAAGTTGATTTCTGAGACTAAATTGTAAACTAGATAAACTCATCTTTAACAGAAAAAGTATGAAAAATGTATTGTAATCACAATTAATATGTTCTAAGCCATCACGTCTAGTAAAAATAGCATTTTTGTGTACGTTGATTCAAGAATATATGAAGGAAGTCAAATTTCACAATATAAGAAGGATGAAAGACCAGCCAGAACTAATCCAAATTCTAACAAATTTCATCTATTTGAATCAAATTGAAAGACAAAGCCAAGACAAAAATAAAGAGTTCATAAAAATGTTGAATTTTTTATACGTTAACTCAAAAAAGTCTACACTCTTCGTTATAAGTCGAAAGTTGATTTCTGAGACTAAATTGTAAACTAGATAAACTCATCTTTCACAGAAAAAGTATGAAAAATGTATTGTAATCACAATTAATATGTTCTAAGCCATTACGTCTAGTAAAAATAGCATTTCTGTGTAAGTTGATTCAAGAAAATATGAAAGAAGTCAAATTTCACAATATAAGAAGGATGAAAGACCAGCCAGAACTAATCCAAATTCTAACAAATTTCATCTATTTGAATCAAATTGAAAGACAAAGCCAAGACAAAAATAAAGAGTTCATAAAAATGTTGAATTTTTTATACGTTAACTCAAAAAAGTCTACACTCTTCGTTATAAGTCGGAAGTCGATTTCTGAGACTAAATAGTAAACTAGTTAAACTCATCTTTAACAGAAAAAGTTTGAAAAATGTATTGTAATCATAATAAATATGTTCTAAGGAATTACGTCTATTAAAAATTGCATTTCTATGAACGTTAATTCAAGAAAATATGAAGGAAGCCAAATTTCACAGTAGAAGAAGGATGAAAGACCAGCCAGAACCAATCCAAATTGTAACAAAATTCATCTATTTGAATCAAATTGAAAGACAAAGCCAATACAAAAATAAAGAGTTCATAAAAATGTTGAAATTTTTATACGTTAACTCAAAAAAGTCTACACTCTTTGTTATAAGTCGGAAGTTGATTTCTGAGACTAAATTGTAAACAAGATAAACTCATTTTTAACAGAAAATTTTGAAAAATGTATTGTAATCACAATAAATATGTTCTAAGCCATTACGTCTAGTAAATATTGCATTTCTGTATACGTTGATTTAAGAAAATATGAAGGAAGTCAAATTTCACAATATAAGAAGGATGAAAACCAGCTAGAACTAATCCAAATTCTAACAAATTTCATCTAGTTGAATCAAATTGAAAGACAAAGCCAAGACAAAAAATAAAGAGTTCATAAAAATGTTAAATTTTTTATACGTTAACTCAAAAAAGTCTACAAACCTCGGTATAAGTCGCAAATTTATTTCTAAGACTAAACTGTAAACTAGATAAACTTATCTTTAACAGAAAAAGTTTGAAAAATGTATTGTAATCACAATAAATATGTTCTAAGCCATTACGTCTAGTAAAAATTGCATTTCTGTGTACTTTGATTCAAGAAAATATGATGGAAGTCAAATTTCACAATAGAAGAAGGATGAAAGACCAGCCAGAACTAATCCAAATTGTAACAAAATTCATCTATTTGAATCAAATTGAAAGACAAAGCCAATACAAAAATAAAGAGTTCATAAAAATGTTGAATTTTTTATACGTTAACTCAAAAAAGTCTACACTCTTTGTTATAAGTCGGAAGTTGATTTCTGAGACTAAATTGTAAACAAGAAAAACTCATCTTTAACAGAAAATTTTGAAAAATGTATTGTAATCACAATAAATATGTTCTAAGCCATTACGTCTAGTAAAAATTGCATTTCTGTGTACGTTGATTCAAGAAAATATGAAGGAAGTCAAATTTCACAATATAAGAAGGATGAAAACCAGCTAGAACTAATCCAAATTCTAAAAAATTTCATCTATTTGAATCAAATTGAAAGACAAAGCCAAGACAAAAATAAAGAGTTTATAAAAATGTTGAATTTTTTATACTTTAACTCAAAAAAGTCCACACTCTTCGTTAAAAGTCGGAAGTCGATTTATCAGACTAAATTGTAAACTAGTTAAACTCATCTTTAACAGAAAATTTTTGAAAAATGTATTGTAATCACAATAAATATGTTCTATGCCATTACGTCTAGTAAAAATTGCATTTCTGTGTACGTTGATTCAAGAAAATATGAAGGAAGTCAAATTTCACAATATAAGAAGGATGAAAGACCAGCCAGAACTAATCCAAATTCTAACAAATTTCATCTATTTGAATCAAATTGAAAGACAAAGCCAAGACAAAAATAAAGAGTTCATAAAAATGTTGAATTTTTTATACGTTAACTCAAAAAAGTTTACACTCTTCGTTATAAGTCGGAAGTCGATTTATGAGACTAAATTGTAAACTAGTTAAACTCATCTTTAACAGAAAAATTTTGAAAAATGTATTGTAATCACAATAAATATGTTTTATGCCATTACGTCTAGTAAAAATTGCATTTCTGTGTACGTTGATTCAAGAATATATGAAGGAAGTCAAATTTCACAATATAAGAAGGATGAAAGACCAGCCAGAACTAATCCAAATTCTAAAAAATTTCATCTAGTTGAATCAAATTGAAAGACAAAGCCAAGAAAAAAATAAAGAGTTCATAAAAATGTTGAACTTTTTATATGTTAACTCAAAAAAGTCCACACTCTTCGTTAAAAGTCGGAAGTCGATTTCTGAGACTAAATTGTAAACTAGTTAAACTCATCGTTAACAGAAAATTTTTGAAAAATGTATTGTAATCACAATAAATATGTTTTATGCCATTACGTCTAGTAAAAATTGCATTTTTGTGTACGTTGATTCAAGAAAATATGAAGGAAGTCAAATTTCACAATATAAGAAGGATGAAAGACCAGCCAGAACTAATCCAAATTCTAACAAATTTCATCTATTTGAATCAAATTGAAAGACAAAGCCAAGACAAAAATAAAGAGTTCATAAAAATGTTGAATTTTTTATACGTTAACTTAAAAAAGTCTACACTCTTCGTTATAAGTCGGAAGTCGATTTCTGAGACTAAATAGTAAACTAGTTAAACTCATCTTTAACAGAAAAAGTTTGAAAAATGTATTGTAATCATAATAAATATGTTCTAAGGCAGTACGTCTAGTAAAAATTGCATTTATATGTACGTTGATTCAAGAATATATAAAGGAAGTCAAATTTCACAATAGAAGAAGGATGAAAGACCAAGCAGAACTAATCCAAATTGTAACAAAATTCATCTATTTGAATCAAATTGAAAGACAAAGCCAATACAAAAATAAAGAGTTCATAAAAATGTTGAATTTTTTATACGTTAACTCAAAAAAGTCTACACTCTTTGTTATAAGTCGGAAGTTGATTTCTGAGACTAAATTGTAAACAAGATAAACTCATCTTTAACAGAAAATTTTGAAAAATGTATTGTAATCACAATAAATATGTTCTAAGCCATTACGTCTAGTAAAAATTGCATTTCTGTATACGTTGATTTAAGAAAATATGAAGGAAGTCAAATTTCACAATATAAGAAGGATGAAAACCAGCTAGAACTAATCCAAATTCTAACAAATTTCATCTAGTTGAATCAAATTGAAAGACAAAGCCAAGACAAAAAATAAAGAGTTCATAAAAATGTTAAATTTTTTATACGTTAACTCAAAAAAGTCTACAAACCTTGGTATAAGTCGAAAATTGATTTCTAAGACTAAACTGTAAACTAGATAAACTTATCTTTAACAGAAAAAGTTTGAAAAATGTATTGTAATCACAATAAATATGTTCTAAGCCATTACGTCTAGAAAAAATTGCATTTCTGTGTACTTTGATTCAAGAAAATATGAAGGAAGTCAAATTTCACAATAGAAGAAGGATGAAAGACCAAGCAGAACTAATCCAAATTGTAACAAAATTCATCTATTTGAATCAAATTGAAAGACAAAGCCAATACAAAAATAAAGAGTTCATAAAAATGTTGAATTTTTTATACGTTAACTCAAAAAAGTCTACACTCTTTGTTATAAGTCGGAAGTTGATTTCTGAGACTAAATTGTAAACAAGAAAAACTCATCTTTAACAGAAAATTTTGAAAAATGTATTGTAATCACAATAAATATGTTCTAAGCCATTACGTCTAGTAAAAATTGCATTTCTGTGTACGTTGATTCAAGAAAATATGAAGGAAGTCAAATTTCACAATATAAGAAGGATGAAAACCAGCTAGAACTAATCCAAATTCTAAAAAATTTCATCTATTTGAATCAAATTGAAAGACAAAGCCAAGACAAAAATAAAGAGTTTATAAAAATGTTGAATTTTTTATACTTTAACTCAAAAAAGTCCACACTCTTCGTTAAAAGTCGGAAGTCGATTTATCAGACTAAATTGTAAACTAGTTAAACTCATCTTTAACAGAAAATTTTTGAAAAATGTATTGTAATCACAATAAATATGTTCTATGCCATTACGTCTAGTAAAAATTGCATTTCTGTGTACGTTGATTCAAGAAAATATGAAGGAAGTCAAATTTCACAATATAAGAAGGATGAAAGACCAGCCAGAACTAATCCAAATTCTAACAAATTTCATCTATTTGAATCAAATTGAAAGACAAAGCCAAGACAAAAATAAAGAGTTCATAAAAATGTTGAATATTTTATACTGTTAATTCAAAAAAGTCTACAATCTTCGTTATAAGTCGGAAGTCGATTTCTGAGACTAAATTGTAAACTAGTTAAACTCATCTTTAACAGAAAAAGTTTGAAAAATGTATTGTAATCACAATAAATATGTTCTAAGGCAGTACGTCTAGTAAAAATTGCATTTCTATGTACGTTAATTCAAGAAAATATGAAGGAAGCCAAATTTCAATATAGAAGAAGGATGAAAGACCAGCCAGAACTAATCCAAATTGTAACAAAATTCATCTATTTGAATCAAATTTAAAGACAAAGCCAATACAAAAATAAAGAGTTCATAAAAATGTTGAATTTTTTATACGTTAACTCAAAAAAGTCTACACTCTTTGTTATAAGTCGGAAGTTGATTTCTGAGACTAAATTGTAAACAAGATAAACTCATCTTTAACAGAAAATTTTGAAAAATGTATTGTAATCACAATAAATATGTTCTAAGCCATTACGTCTAGTAAAAATTGCATTTCTGTGTACGTTGATTCAAGAAAACATGAAGGAAGTCAAATTTCACAATATAAAAAGGATGAAAGACCAGCCAGAACTAATCCAAATTCTAAAAAATTTCATCTAGTTGAATCAAATTGAAAGACAAAGCCAAGAAAAAAATAAAGAGTTCATAAAAATGTTGAACTTTTTATACGTTAACTCAAAAAAGTCCACACTCTTCGTTAAAAGTCGGAAGTCGATTTCTGAGACTAAATTGTAAACTAGTTAAACTCATCGTTAACAGAAAATTTTTGAAAAATGTATTGTAATCACAATAAATATGTTTTATGCCATTACGTCTAGTAAAAATTGCATTTTTGTGTACGTTGATTCAAGAAAATATGAAGGAAGTCAAATTTCACAATATAAGAAGGATGAAAGACCAGCCAGAACTAATCCAAATTCTAACAAATTTCATCTATTTGAATCAAATTGAAAGACAAAGCCAAGACAAAAATAAAGAGTTCATAAAAATGTTGAATTTTTTATACGTTAACTTAAAAAAGTCTACACTCTTCGTTATAAGTCGGAAGTCGATTTCTGAGACTAAATAGTAAACTAGTTAAACTCATCTTTAACAGAAAAAGTTTGAAAAATGTATTGTAATCATAATAAATATGTTCTAAGGCAGTACGTCTAGTAAAAATTGCATTTATATGTACGTTGATTCAAGAATATATAAAGGAAGTCAAATTTCACAATAGAAGAAGGATGAAAGACCAAGCAGAACTAATCCAAATTGTAACAAAATTCATCTATTTGAATCAAATTGAAAGACAAAGCCAATACAAAAATAAAGAGTTCATAAAAATGTTGAATTTTTTATACGTTAACTCAAAAAAGTCTACACTCTTTGTTATAAGTCGGAAGTTGATTTCTGAGACTAAATTGTAAACAAGATAAACTCATCTTTAACAGAAAATTTTGAAAAATGTATTGTAATCACAATAAATATGTTCTAAGCCATTACGTCTAGTAAAAATTGCATTTCTGTATACGTTGATTTAAGAAAATATGAAGGAAGTCAAATTTCACAATATAAGAAGGATGAAAACCAGCTAGAACTAATCCAAATTCTAACAAATTTCATCTAGTTGAATCAAATTGAAAGACAAAGCCAAGACAAAAAATAAAGAGTTCATAAAAATGTTAAATTTTTTATACGTTAACTCAAAAAAGTCTACAAACCTCGGTATAAGTCGAAAATTTATTTCTAAGACTAAACTGTAAACTAGATAAACTTATCTTTAACAGAAAAAGTTTGAAAAATGTATTGTAATCACAATAAATATGTTCTAAGCCATTACGTCTAGTAAAAATTGCATTTCTGTGTACTTTGATTCAAGAAAATATGATGGAAGTCAAATTTCACAATAGAAGAAGGATGAAAGACCAGCCAGAACTAATCCAAATTGTAACAAAATTCATCTATTTGAATCAAATTGAAAGACAAAGCCAATACAAAAATAAAGAGTTCATAAAAATGTTGAATTTTTTATACGTTAACTCAAAAAAGTCTACACTCTTTGTTATAAGTCGGAAGTTGATTTCTGAGACTAAATTGTAAACAAGAAAAACTCATCTTTAACAGAAAATTTTGAAAAATGTATTGTAATCACAATAAATATGTTCTAAGCCATTACGTCTAGTAAAAATTGCATTTCTGTGTACGTTGATTCAAGAAAATATGAAGGAAGTCAAATTTCACAATATAAGAAGGATGAAAACCAGCTAGAACTAATCCAAATTCTAAAAAATTTCATCTATTTGAATCAAATTGAAAGACAAAGCCAAGACAAAAATAAAGAGTTCATAAAAATGTTGAATTTTTTATACTTTAACTCAAAAAAGTCCACACTCTTCGTTAAAAGTCGGAAGTCGATTTATCAGACTAAATTGTAAACTAGTTAAACTCATCTTTAACAGAAAATTTTTTAAAAATATATTGTAATCACAATAAATATGTTCTATGCCATTACGTCTAGTAAAAATTGCATTTCCGTGTACGTTGATTCAAGAAAATATGAAGGAAGTCAAATTTCACAATATAAGAAGGATGAAAGACCAGCCAGAACTAATCCAAATTGTAACAAAATTCATCTATTTGAATCAAATTGAAAGACAAAGCCAATACAAAAATAAAGAGTTCATAAAAATGTTGAATTTTTTATACGTTAACTCAAAAAAGTCTACACTCTTTGTAATAAGTCGGAAGTTGATTTCTGAGACTAAATTGTAAACAAGAAAAACTCATCTTTAACAGAAAATTTTGAAAAATGTATTGTAATCACAATAAATATGTTCTAAGCCATTATGTCTAGTAAAAATTGCATTTCTGTGTACGTTGATTCAAGAAAATATGAAGGAAGTCAAATTTCACAATAGAAGAAGGATGAAAGACCAGCCAGAACTAATCCAAATTGTAACAAAATTCATCTATTTGAATCAAATTGAAATACAAAGCCAAGACAAAAATAAAGAGTTCATAAAAATGTTGAATTTTTTATACGTTAACTCAAAAAAGTCTACACTCTTCGTTATAAGTCGGAAGTCGATTTCTGAGACTAAATAGTAAACTAGTTAAACTCATCTTTAACAGAAAAAGTTTGAAAAATGTATTGTAATCATAATAAATATGTTCTAAGGCAGTACGTCTAGTAAAAATTGCATTTATATGTACGTTGATTCAAGAATATATAAAGGAAGTCAAATTTCACAATAGAAGAAGGATGAAAGACCAAGCAGAACTAAGCCAAATCCTAACAAATTTCATCTATCTTGAATCAAATAGAAAGATAAAGCCAACACAAAAAGAAAGAGTTAATAAAGATGTTGAATTTTATATACGTTAACTCAAAAAAGTCTACAAACTTCGGTATAAGTCGAAAATTGATTTCTGAGACTAAATAGTAAACTAGATAAACTCATCTTTAACAGAAAAAGTTTGAAAAATGTATTTTAATCACAAATTATAAGTTCTAAGGAATTACGTCTATTAAAAATTGCATTTCTATGAACCTTAATTCAAGAAAATATGAAGGAAGCCAAATTTCACAATAGAAGAAGGATGAAAGACCAGCCAGAACTAATCCAAATTGTAACAAAATTCATCTATTTGAATCAAATT